>NW_026606912.1:1830000-1985000 GCF_029890125.1 Rhinichthys klamathensis goyatoka | reverse complement strand
TCCGCCGTCACCACATACACACACATACACTCCTCTGCACCCAAGGCTTCTCCACACTCTTTCCCTGAGGATGATGGAAAAAAACAGGCCGTGAGCCAGCTGCCTCCCCGCCCGTGTCCACCTGAACTGCGCCGCGCCATTCACCAACACCAACACAGCCCAAGCCAATCAGCACGTGGTAACAGATCAAGGGTCATCCAAGAATCAACAAGAACACAGGCCCAAAGAGGCTCAGATATGTGGAGTTAATGTCTCAACATTCAAAAGGATCAGGTACAACAAATCCTACTATTCATCCAGTTTCATCCCGCCTTAAAGTTCCAAGGTAAAAGCTTTTGAGCAAGCACAGTTCAACCTGAAGCACATCCTACCGGCCCTGGCCCCAGGGGTCCAACCAACGACAAGACTCATATGGGCTCTGGCATCTCCTCTAAGAGGTTCAGATCCCTTCTGCAGCAGGACACAGGCCTGACTGAATAAAGAAATGGAGCAAAGGGGGAAAACTAAGAAAGACAGAGAGAAAAGGAAAAGGGGTAGTTGACGAAAGGAGTGAAAGATGAGATGAGGAAAATAAACCAAGAGCTAAAGGCTCAAGGGGCGGGCAATAGAGAAAGGGGAAACAGATGTCAATCAAATGATGCTCCACCCCTTTAAAACTGTTTAAACAGAAACATATGGCCTATGAAAATAGAGCAAACTCACACAGTCAGCACATACTCACATTCTCTCCAACTTTGTTCAGATTCTCTGAAACACATCCCACTGCCAGTGCTCTCTGACACAAAAAGAGCACTCACAATGCTTCTCTATTTTTAGAAAATAAAAAGTATATGCCTATTAATGGTTGTTATTAGCATTAACATGATTAGAATTTATTAGTGCTCTCTCATCTATCTACAAAAATCTTTTTTTTGGGGGGGGGGGGATTTCATTAGAATACACTTTTAAATAACCGTCAATGAAAAAACACAATAGTGTAGTTACATGATCTACCAGCAGGGGCTAACTAACTGCCAAATGCTAATCCGCCAAACCATGACCCACGGGTTTACCAGCTTTACAGTACATGGTCATGACAGGAGCAGGAGGTGAAAGATTGTATATATATATATATATATATATATATATATATATATATATATATATATATATATATATATATATATATATATATATATATACAGCATATATACATAAATATAGATATTTCAAATAAATGCTGTTCCTTTGAACTTTCTATTCATCAAAGAATGCTAAAAGAAATGCATTTCGATTTCAACAAAAACAGTAAGCTGTGTGTTAAAATAAAGTCGTCAATATTGACAATAATAAGAAATCTTGAGCAGCAAATCAGCATATTTCTAGATCAAGTGACACTGAAGACTGGAGTAGTGATGCTGAAAATGCAGCTTAGCCATAGGAATAAATTACATTTTAAATTTAAAACATAAATAAAATATAGAAAAAAGCTATGTTCAATTGTAATACAACTTCTTCACTGTTTTTAATGTATTTTTGAACAAATAAATAGCTCACAGTTTTGGTGAGCATTAGATACTCATTCAAAAACATTTAAAAATCATAGTGACCCCAAACTTTTGAATTGTGTAACTTTACACAAGGTTGGTAAGCAGTTCTATCACTCGTATAATATTGAGCTTTCCTCAAAGCTGCACAGACGAGGAGTTTAATAAACTTTTAGTCTTCACAGTGTACCGACAAAGGGACATTTTATTCCCCTTTTTACAGTCCCGCTTTCTCTCTGTTTTGCTCTTAATTTTTTCTCTTTCCTTCCCTCCTATGGCTCCCCCTCTCCTCACTCCTCATTCCCCCATCGGACTGAAACCACTTCCTCTCTGCCACGTCAACGGCCTCCATCTGAACTGCTTTTCCTGAAAAATCACAGAATCCCTATCTCTCTCTCTGACTATCTCTTTTGTCTTCATTACTCTCTCTCTCTCACTCTATTTCTGACCCCAATATCATATTTCACATGGACTACATGTCTATGTTGCTTATTTCTACAGGAATTCAGCTGACCCATGAACAAACAAGCACAATGCACTTTCTTACATTATAAATCATACTACAAATGTAATACTGCACACTAAATTGCACTTATTCAATTACATAAATATGTTGCATCTCTGCTGGGTTTGACATGAAAAATGGAATGTGTGAATAAGTTGCGACTTTGCACAAACGCAGGAAAAAGTTAGTCATTTGTGCACTCGGAGTAGTTTTAGGGTATGCACACTGTGCTTATGTGTGTTTCTGACCAACAGATGAATACTTTTGGGGACAACATTGTTGAAAATGTCTTGCTAGGGAACCCAGGGATCTCAAGATGTATTTTTAAAGCTTAGGTATACTTTTTAAAGCTGAAGTACTTGACACACCATCTTAAAATGCAGTACTCATAGCTCCAAACGCTGAAATACAAACGTGATGCTATGACCAATGACGTCAGTCTGACTCAACTATTAATATTTTAGACTGAATGCACAAGCATGACTGAACATTCCAAAATGAATTGATGTGTACTGCGAAAGTCAGTTATATGGAAGTACAACAAACAATATATCTAAACTAATCCAAAGTAACTTCTCAAATATTACAATGTCTTTTAATTATCTTCATTTTGAGGCTTTTCTCAGTTAATTTTGTGATTAATTTGATTATACTTTGAATTGATTGGCAGCCCTAAATTAACATATAAAACAATTGTGGATAACTTGAAACTTGATCAGTACCAAACAGAGACAATTTATATAACACACACTAAAAACAACAGAGCTCATATTTGTTCTCATTCTTTCCAATCACCCCGAGCAGGAATTTGCACTGGCCTACATATCACATCCACACACATTATTATGTCTACTCTGTGTTCATAATGTTAAATGTAACTGTGGAATAGTCAACAGATTATCTCTCTTTCTGATGCACACACACAATAATATTGGGATAGCAGGCATGTGCAATATACACAGGCCTTAATTTGAGGTAATAATTGCATCAAGAATGCTATTTCACTGTGTAATTGAGTGTATTATCTTGCAGAAGTAACCTGCATCCCTTTGACATCAGCAGTCCAGGGGATCTTAACAAGGATATTTCTGTCCAAATTGATTCCAGCTGTTGAAAATATGTGCTTCCCATAATTTAATGGTAAAGCAGCTTATCCTGAGAAAACACTTTTCATTAGACATGCAGGACAACATACTCCTAGGTCATCCTGAAAAGGTTGTCAGGCTTTCAGAATAATGGTAGGTGTGTGCATACCAATAACCAGTAAGGTTCAGGACAATTAAACTAAGCTAAAACAGATAGAAATCGTTATCAGATACAATCTAACAACTAATGCAAACACACAAGAAAGCTGATAATGTTGAATGTGGGTTATTCTGGAACTACCCTCAAACCAACATGCACAGAAGTGTTTCAGATCATTCACCTTTAATTTTACAAAATACCACTGAATATAGCCTTACTAACCCTAAGTCAACTGCCACATCTAAGTACAACAGCACAACCTAGTGTACAAAGAGTAGGACCAACTCTGTATATTCTCAACTCAGGTTCAAACTCATGTGTATAAATAGACAGAAGGTAAAACAATGTAGATTGCTTTACACTCTTAAAAATAAAAAAGATATTCTATATGGTTCCATGGAAAACATCAATGGAACCATTCATTGCACAAAAGGTTTTTTTAAGGCATCACTGCGAGAGAGAAAAAACACTTTTGAAACCTTTTATTTTTATGAGTGTAGAATATTTATTTTTCTGTTACTTCTAAATCTGTTTATTACATGCCATAGAAGGTCAAATATAGCCATTATCAGAACAATAAGACAACTGTACAGAAATTACAGAGTTACAGAGTAGTTTAGGAAATAATCATTATTGAGAGCATAGAGACGGTTAGCATATACATTTTCTAGATCTTGTAGCACTGAACAACAAAGACATTTTTATATTTCCAGAAAGTTGTGTATGCTTCATTGACAAAGGCTGTGCACATAAACTGAGCTGTCATTAACAAAAGTGGTTCAAATGTGTAATGTAATAATTCACCTTCCCAAATTGAGGTCACAATGTGAAGTCTCACCACTTAATCAAATCACACACTTGCTGTTCCAGAGGATTCCTGACCAATGAGTAACTGTTGTTGTGGTGACCACAGTTACAGCGCTTCATCCCAGACTAAAGCCACCAGAACTAAATACATGATGAGAATTATGCTGCTGAGTTGCATCTGGCTGTTGAGTACAGTTTGGAAATATGCAGTGTTCATGAATTCAACATTATAATGTACAGTAGGAAATATGGACCGCCTAACTGGTAAATACTTCTGTAACCTGGCATGAAAAATTAGAATAATGTTTAAACTTAAAATATTATATTGGTCTAATATTGAATAATAAATATGTATTTGTTTGTTTGTTTGTTTGTTTTTATTGTTGGTTGTTGTGAGATACAACTCTTAATCGTTGATTATTATTTTTTTAGTATGGGCACCTATTTATGACTAAGCACTCAATAGCCTACCCATTGCCTACAAACTTCCAGAAAACGCAACAAAAAACGTTCATAGCTTAAGCACTTAGCGCATTTCCAGTAGCCTACATTACATTCAGGTACAGCGTGTAAAACAAGATAATTACCTAATGATAAGAAAGTTCCATAGTAATGACTAATGAGAGTGTTGTCAGTATCGATACAGCACTGAACAAGTTCTAGCCTAGAACAATTCCATATTTGGAGTTCTGTAGCCACACCCAAGGGGCGTGTCATGTGTGACGACGATTCCTGTTTACATGCTTTTGGGCGTTGGCAGCATGGTGACTCAGAAACAGAAGGCTGATGTGGCTCGGTATTGCAAGGTGAGGATTTTTTAACAACTGGATAATTTAAATAACCACAAGGATAAACAGGGTAAGACAGACGCATAGCTTATATGACAAGCAATTCCCATCCATACATCACACTCTTCACTGTGACAGAGAACCAAAGTCAGATTTGTCAGTGCTTTTTTCCGTCATTTGTAGAGTCGTTTGAGCGTCAATGCTTTAACGTTACTCTATCTATGGGATTATTTGCTATTCCTTTCTGTTTCCACATGGATATCATTTACTCACCTTCATGTTGTTTGAAACTTCTTGTATGATTTTCTTTCTCCCGTGAAACGCAAAGGAGATGTTAAGAGGAACCGACAGCCGCAGTCATCATTCAGTTTCGTAGCTTTTTCCATACAATTGAATGGTGACTAAGACTGTCATTTGGTCTGACATCTCCTTTTGTGTTCATTCATTGTTTGGTGAAGTGTCCATTTTAGAACAATTTGATGTTATTTATTTTTAAAGGTTATCCTTGGTCGTGCCTCTGGGACAGCACAGGTTTAGTTTAAAAGTCGGATCTGTGATTACTGTCAAAGTCAAGATAGACTCACGCGCCCCCGGTACATCGGACACCGGAGTCACAGTTCGGAAACTGGAATCTGGCCAGTGGCCACGCTCCAAACGCGACTTTAATCAAGTTTAGTTGGCTTTTCAATTTTGACGATATTAAATGTCTATATCTACTAGGCTAAGTAACTTAAATGACGCCACTCATGAGGTTCGTGGTCAGGCGCAATCCTTTTTGTCTTTTGGCGCCTCTAGCGTCCGTAGTTAGTGCAACAACTTTCAAGATTTTTTTGGGTGGGAACTGGGAATGATAAAAAATAGTTTATGTTTGCATTTTAAACTGTATTAAATGAGTCTCCATGAATGCTACCCACTTGTTGTCTGCCTTTCCTTCACTATCGAACCCAAATGACTCATAAAAGTTTTTTTTTTTGTAATTTGTTTGTACTTTTTAAGTTTTGTTGGCCTAATTTATTGTTCTGCAAAACTAATCTGCAAAGGCATATGTCATGAATATTAAATAGTTTATCCAGAAATCATTTAACATATTTTTTTAAGTTTGTTGTTAGGTGCTCGAATTTAACTTTTGACATAATTTATTAACTTCATTCTACTGCTGTCAGTTCCAGAATTGTGTAGGTTCTAATCCCCTTAGATTCTAGAATAATATTTTATTTGACTAAACCAAAATTGCTGATGTGAGATAAAACTCATCCAAATGCCCCTGGATTTGGTAACAACAAGTTGTTTGTTCATGCAGTGTTGTGCAAGAGGATGAAGCTTCCCTGAATCAATAATTGCTCTTGGTACCGAGTGGCGGTATTCTTGTGTGTGTGTGTGTGTGTGTGTGTGTGTGTGTGTGTGTGTGTGTGTGTGTGTGTGTGTGTGTGTGTGTGTGTGTGTGTGTGTGTGTGTGTGTGTGTGTGTTCTCACACACCCAATGATTGTAATCATTTTTAAATGGACTGGGGCTGTTTTAGTTGAGTATTATTTATTTAAGTCGCTCCACTGAATGTCGTGATGTTTTTTTAGTCATTCTAGTTCCAGGACTTTCATGTGACAGTCTGTCATTAAGGTTCAACAGATCAGTAATGTATATAGTAGACAGTACATGTACAAACAGCACATACCTGTCAAACGCATTACATGCTTAAGGGATAGGTCACCCAAAAATAACAATTCTTTCATCATCATCTATAGCATGGGTAGAAATGTTGGCTTATTTTTAGCTCATCCTGTTGAGCCAGTAGGTCTAACATAGAGCACTAATAAGGATCTATGTGTGTAATGTAATTCAGCATGTTTAAGAAACATCGGTATTATCAGATCCTGTCTATCTGTGTACAAATTGCAAGTCCTTTGGCCTGATGACAGGTGTAAACATTTGAACTCAAATTAAGACATCATCTCCGTATAAGCTCAAGATCTTAAGTTCCCTGTAGTTGTCTAAATGAGTATTTATTGAGATCATACAAGTGAAGTGACTAGTTCACAATGTTATTTAAGTCAGCGAGCACCGGTCATAAGGTTTGATAATTTAGACTTAATTCAGCCTAGCACACTGATCAAATTTCAGACATTCATTGAACTGATTACATAGGTTACACACAGTCCCTGATAAGAAAGTGTCCCTTGTTTGTTTGTTAGAAACTCTGCACTTTAGCACTCAAGCTCCAGAATCAGCAGAATTTTGCACTAAAGATTGCATGAATGTACTCGAATACAATTAGTACTGATTGTACACAGACCTTTGGATTCAGAGAGAGAAGGAAAGATGTTGAGCTGAGAGTGACTCAATGAGACCAGGGGTGTAAAAAGTGACTGTCTGCTTAGTCCACCCAAAAAATCTGTCATCATTTACTCTCCCTCATGTTGTTTAAAACCTGTATGACTGACTTTCTTCTGATGAGGGTGAGTAAATAATGACAGAAGTTTCATTTTTCAGTGATCTATCCCTTTAAGGAACCTCTGTGTAGTTAGGTACGTTCTTGGCGTTTACATCACAAACACATAGACAGATTGCAACAGAATGGAAAAGAAAGCAGGGAATATAAGACAGACACTTCAAAATAAAAAGTGGAACTAGCTTAAAGGCAGGGTAGGCTATTTGTTCCAAAAAAATAAAATTGTTATGCTGGTTCAAAGTCTCTTCACATCCTGATAGCAATCACTAAGTTTAGTGGTCTAAATTTATTTATATGTATAAACATCGTCTGTGGAAGGCGTAGGATCATAAAATGTTCGTCTATTGCATTCAGTCCGATACGATGTCCTACCGGCCTGCACCCTGTTCGCATAGACATCACACGTTATCAGCACGTTTCATGCTATGCAGAGTTAGACAGATACAGTCACCGAGCACCGCAACCGAAACAGCAGCCACCTTTTACTGTTCCTTCTGAACCAAAACATCGAGCTTATGCTGCGTTAACGCCATAACTACTGTAATTCGGAAGAGAAGAAAACCCGTTACATTATATTTAGAGCAGTTCTTGACTCGAATTTATGCATTTCAATGGCAACACTATCAACGGCGAAATGAACCTGCAGCAGTCAGGTGATACAGGTCAGTGCTCTTTAAGTAGTTTATGTTCATTATTATTGTAATGTTTTGTGCTTTGAGACATGAGGTAGTTTAACGCCGTTTCTCGCGATGCTTTTGAATGCTTTTTCTCGTCCCTGCTGTTCGCGTTCATGTGTTTTGAAGGAGGCGTGGCATTGGAAGCGCTCTGAAGGAAGGGAGGGATCTTATGCTTTTAAAGTTAGCTTGCTATTGTTAGCCTCTCCGAAAATTGCCCACCCGAACTTTAACTTTCATGCAAAACTAAGAACATCATGTCTGTCTCTGCAGGTATGCCGGGCTCCAGGTACGTCGGTGTGGAGAGTTGGAGCAGTAAGCAGGTAGCTGGCTGGCTTAGAGAACAGGGATTTCGTGAATATGTGGATCTCTTGTGCTCTAAGCACCGTTTGGATGGTGCCAGCCTACTGTGTCTTTCTGAGACTGACCTGCGGTCTCCTCCGCTGGAGCTTAAGGTGCTGGGTGATATCAAGAGATTGATGCTGGCTATGCGGAGACTACAGAGACAACACACAGTCCTCGTGCATTCAGGGTCAGAGGTCAGTTCGTTGTCTCCCATACACACTGGCAAAACAGACCGTGCCGTCTCTAATAGCTTCACAGAGCGAGAGTCAGGAGACCACCAACACTATAATGGGGCGGTCACTACAGTTGGTGGTGAACACACTTACTCAAACGGGAAGCGTAAGCAGTATTGTGGTCGGTTTGACCCGGAGTACTGGAAGACCACCCTCAGCGCACTCTATGCCATGCTGGTGTGCGGAGTGACATCATTTGTCATGGTGCTAGTGCATGAGAGGGTTCCTGACATGAGGACGTACCCGCCACTTCCAGACATATTTCTAGACAGGTGAGTTATATCTGGATGTGTGAGGTGGATGTATTTTTGGGATAAGTGTGTTATATTGTAGAAAAAGCATTCAAAAGCATCGCAAGAGACGGCGTTAAACTACCTCATGTCTCAAAGCACATAACATTACAATAATGTATTGTATAATTTATTTATTTATTTATTTTATGTAATTTTTATTCTCTTTTAGGGTGACTTTTAATATCTGTCCGGGGACTGCAGATGAAAAATAGCCTTCTGGCTAATTCTGGCATATTGGCAACAATGTTAATTAATATGCACTGTCCCTGTAATAATAAAGAAATAAATAAATAAAATAAATAAATAAAATATTGCTCCAGTGTTAAGACATATATTTTAATTGCATTTATTTAAACTTCATCTGCAAAAATGTATTTCTATTAGTCAGTTCATGGCAGTGAATCAAACATTCTTTAATCAAAAATAAACATATGTAATGTTATTTACATTATGTAAATACAGTATATCTAATATAACTGTTACTATGCAATGATATAACTGTATAGTACTTGGATAGTATTGTACTGTATAAAATAATTGAAGAAAAAATGTTTAAATATTCATTTCGTAGGGAAAAAATGGAAAACGATTTTGTATTTTATTTTACGTCTTTTTTATTTTGAATGTGCTTAGCAACAGTGGTCAAAATGATGATTCCTCTGATCAAGACAAACAATTCTGAATTTTCATTTTTATCTGTGTTTATGCTCAGTATCTTGTTTTTCGAATGGTTTGAGTGTTAACATCAAGAATTATGACTCTTTATTTATGTGTCAGTGTTCCCAGAATTCCCTGGGCCTTCGCCATGGCTGAAGCATGTGCAGTGGTGCTGGGCTCCATATTAGTGCTGGTCTTGTTAATGCACAAACATAGGTAAACACACAGAAAATACAAACCAGCACTTAGAGACACTTTATAAAGTTTACTGTGGTCTCACAACTGTTGCATATTGTGTAATTATAATCTTCTCAGAGACAACACTCTTCTTTTCAGACATTTGCTGGTACTTATGAAAATACTTCATTACTATGACAATCTCATGTAAATGTTATTTTCATGTTTGATAGAGGTAGTCATTAAACAGAGAGGCTTTTTCTAGATGTAATTTGACTATGTAGACTATGGTGTTTGGTTGATGCGTTTACAGTAACATTTAAGAGTTGGTTTTGTTTTTTCATTGTGGTAAAACAGTGAATTTAATATTATTGTTATTTTGCTTGTTGTGAACCCCTGATCTTTTTCAATTCCCATCTTACTGTAACTTCTGTCATTGTGTGTTTGTGTGATAGGTCCATTCTGTTTCGCAGACTGTGTAATTTGACGGGCACTGTATTCTTGCTCCGCTGTGTCACCATGTTTGTAACTTCACTGTCTGTACCTGGTCATCACCTACAGTGTTCAGGCAAGGTGAGAAACATGCATATATAGGATTTATTTTTGAAGGTGCATTTGGGATGGGCAATGAAGTAAGACACTTTACTGTAGGTAGTCCCCGCAACATTTCTTTAAAACAAGACAAATGCCACACAATGTTAATCTTGTTTCTCTTATTGGACAGAATTAGAGTTGAAATATATCATATTATATGTAATATAATATGTAACATAATAAATGCACAAATTAAGGAGATTCATTCTAGATAGTAGAGAGGAAACGCCACGTCGAGACCGACGAATAGGAATCTCGCTAGAGAGGCCAATCTACTAGGAGTGAAACTAACCAAGCCAGTGCACATTGGCGTGCAATCATTTGCATCAGCTATTCAGCCACGCAGCATGGGTATATAATGAGCAGCAGGTGCGATTGCACTTCAGTTTTTTGCTGAGGAGCCGAGCTGATAAGCTGGCTGCCCCAGCGGGCTGCAGCAGATGTGGCGACGGGACGTGGCGTCCGAGACCGACGAATAGGAATCCCTACCAAAGGGCCACAGCTGCTGACCCCATCCAGCGCCCTGTGCAAGCCTCTTGCCCCTTCTTGCCTGGAAGGACGATAGGAGAGGGCTTACACAGAGTATATCTGTCACTGTTGTCCCGTGATAACCCATACAGGATTCTTGGATAACACTGGGGAAGCGTGCCCTTTCTGTTAGGAAGGAGAACGCTTCGGAACCCACATTCTTCCCTAAAGGAGTTATTTGGAGATATACATATGGACTAACCCGAAGGTTGTACTGCATATGAATACTGGGTGGTGACTTAGCCCAAGAGAAAGACACAGGCTTCCGTTTAGGAGCAGCCGTGGAAGAAATACACATTTGGGATCCCCGCAGGGTCACACATATGGGACCCAGCCTAGACCCGGTTCTCAAGGATTCAACGGATAAAGGCCTGGCGCCGGATGCTCCGCCACGTCCAGGCAGAGGGTGTTGGAAACTCAACAGGTTTTTCACTCTGGAGCAATAAGGGTGCACAGTAGGGTGCAGCAAGTCAACAGAGCCGGGCCTCTCAGAGCTTCTACCCGCTTAGGGTGAGAACACGGGAGGAGACCAGCTCTACACGTAGGCTATAATATCTAGCGAACGTGTTAGGTGTTGCCCAGCCCTCAGTTCTACAGATGTCTGTTAGTGGAGTGAGCATGCAACCTGAGCTGGGAGGGCACACCTTGTGCTTGGTAAGCCAAGACGATGGCATCCACTATCCAGTGGGCCATCCTCTGCTTGGAGACAGCCTTTCCCTTCTGCTGGCCTCTGTAACAGACAAAGAGCTGGTCTGAGGACCTGCGACTTTGATTTCTGTCCACGTAGACGCAGAGCGCAGACAGGACAGAGCAAAGCCAGGGCTGGGTCTGTCTCCTCCAGGGGCAGCGCTTGCAGGATTACCACCTGGTCCCTGAAGAGAATGGTAGGAACCTAGGGCACATAGCCAGGCTGGGGTCTCAGTACAACATGGTTGTCACCCGGCCCAAACTCTAGGCACGATTCATCGACCGGAAATGCCTGCAGGTCCCCTACCCTCTTGATAGAGGCCAGTGCAACCAGCAGCAAAGTCTTCATGGAGAGAAGCTTTAAGTCTGCTGATTGCAAAGGCTCAAAGTGAGCATCCTGGAGTGCTCGGAGCACCAAGAAAAGGTCCCAAGAGGGTATGGAGGAGGGTTTAACCGTCTCGCCCCCCAAAGGAACCTGACGACCAGGTCGTGCTTTCCTACTGTTTTGCCATCTATGTGGTCGTGATATGCTGAAATAGCGGCAGCATGTACTTTGAGGGTGGAGGGAGACAGCCTTCGCTTCAACCCTTGCTGCAAGAAGGAAAGCACGGACCCAATCGAACATCTTCGGGCTGAACCGCCTGGGGGTGGAGTCGCCATTCTCCCGAGAGCACAGCTTGTAACAGCTCATCGGCCACACGGTTGAGCACATCAGGGACATACATGGCTCGAAGCGACCTCAGATGCTTCTGACTCCAGAGAAGGAGATGGCGGGCGAGTTGCGACATGCGACGGGAGCGTAGACCACCTTGCCGGTTGATGTACGCAACGGTCACAGTGTTGTCTACGGACCAGCACGTCCCTGCCCTGTAGCGGCCTTTTTAAGCGGCTCAGAGTGAGACGTACTGCTGGCAACTCGAGGCAATAGGCTCTATGCACGAACATTGCTGACGTATTTCCGGTAGAATCTCAGCCAGTGTCTTTACCTCCGCACAGCGCGTTCTATAGCGAAGTGTACTAGCGGCCAAACTTTAATAAAATTCATTTTCTCAGAAACGAGACAACAATTTTAGAAACTGATTCGCTAGTCGGATTTCGCATGATATGAGAGATTTCTCACCCTCAAAGTTGTCGATGTAGCTCGAAATATATAATTTAATGCCCTTCTCTTTCTTACTCTTATGTGTGACAGCTAACTGCCTCACAATATTGTTAACATCATTCACGTTAACCGCTGGAAGTTCTTGTAAACAGCGAGTGTAGTTTGCCATTATCTCCACCTGATGCAAAAACGGCTTGCGACGCAGCACCGGATGTAACTGGGCGGGCTGAGACAAAACACGGAAGCGATCGTGCATAAAGCCTATTGGTGTGCCAATGCAGTTGGGGGCCCGTCCACACCCCTGACACTGCATGCCCGTTATACGTGGCACCCCAGCCAGTGGCAGAGGCATCTGTGAACACCGCGGCACGCCGGTGTGATTGTCACCCGGTGAGTGCCGTGCGCGCCACGCCCATCTCAGGACTCGGCCGTGAAGCCAGTGCTGAAGCGGTCTCATATGGAGCAGCCCGAGCGGTGTTACCACTGCTGGCGCTGCCATATGCCCCAGGAGCCTCTGAAAGAATTTGAGTGGGACCGCTGTCCTGCCTTTGAACGTATTCAGGCAGTTCAGCACCGACCGAGTGCATTCATCTGTGAGGCACGCCGAATCCAACTCCATACTGAGAAAAGAGCTCCTCTGCACGGGCGAGAGTTTGCTCTTTTCCCAGTTGACCTGAAGACCCAACTGGCTGAGGTGCCTGAGCACGAGGTCCATGTGTTCGCATAGCTGATCTCGAGAGTGTGCTAGTATGAGCCAGTCGTCGAGATAGTTGAGGATGCGAACGCCCTGTTCTCTCATGGGAACAAGGGCCCCCTCCGTGACTTCTTGAAGACACAGGGAGACAGGGACAGCCCGAAGGGTCGACTGATATGCTCGACCCTCGAACACAAAGCGCAGAAACGGCCTGTGTCGAGTAAGAATCGAGACATGAAAGTACGTGCCCTTCAGGTCGATCGCTGCAAACCAATCTCGGGGACGGATGCATTCTAAAATGCGTCTATGCGTGACCATTTAGAACGGTAGCTTGTGGAGACTCTGATTCAAAACTCGCAGGTCCAAGATTGGTCGGAACCCACCACCTTTCTTGGGTACAATGAAGTAGGGACTGTAGTGCCCTAACCTCATATCGGCTGGAGGGACCGGCTCTATCGCGTCCTTCGCCAGTGGGACTGCAATCTCCGCTCGCAAGACATGGGGATCGGCTGCTCTCACTGTAGTGGAGTGGAATCCCCCCCATCTTGGGGGGACGCCAGGCGAACTGAATCGCAAAGCCAAGCCTGATGGTCCAAATGAGCCAGCAAGACGGACTGGGGAGCGCTAACCAGACTTGCAGAGACCGTACAAGCGGAACCATAGGGACCGTAGGCGTACCCGCATTGGGGCAGTGAGGTGGAGCACAGGGACGCGGCTCGGGAGGCTCTCTCTGGGAGGCGGCCCGTAGCGGGGTCTGAGTGTGGTGTGCAACACTTAACTGGTTCCACGGGGCAGGAGGCACAGGAGGAGGTTTGGTTGCCTTCTCGAATTTCGCTGCTGCCCGCTGGCGATAGAAGAGGTGGATGAGAGTGGTGAGGATTCAGGGGAGCTAAGGAACCTGACTTTGTCAGTCTCCCTCATGTCAGCCAGACAAAGCCAGAGATGGCGTTCCTGGACCACCACAGTGGACATCGCTCACGAAGTGACCTTCGTCGCACGAAGTGCGAGATCCGTTGCGGCGCAAAGTTCTTGGAGAACTTGTGGATCATGACCAACCTTCAGTGCCTTGGCCTGATGGACCTGCAACAACGCCATGGTGTGTATGGCAGAGGCGGCTTCCCCACAGGCCTTGTAAGCCTTGCCGGTTAAGTCAGACGAGTGATTACAGGCCCGAGTAGGGAGACACGGCTCTCCGCGCCAAGTGGAGTTAGGGCACAGTTGCATAGCAACGGCCCGCTCCACTGGTGGGATGCGCATGTAACCCTTAGCCGCCCCGCCATCAAGGGTGGTGAGGGAGGAGGAGCCACCGGGACGGTGCCGTCCACGCCCCAGTGAGCTCCTCATGCACCTCTGGGAAGAAAGGCATGGCTGGGTTGCTGAGAACCAGCACGCGCCACCCCGAGATACCAATCGTCCAGCATCGGTGTGAATTTTTGTTTAATTTTTTGTCATTTTGTTGTGTATTTAGTATTTAGTTTTAGTTTATTTCTTTCCAGTTAATAATTATAATGCTTCAACTTAAACTTAAATATATACATATATGCTATATATGTATATACACTCACCGGCCACTTTATTAGGTACACCTGTCCAACTGCTCGTTAACACTTAATTTCTAAGCAGCCAATCACATGGCGGCAAATCAGTGCATTTAGGCATGTAGACATGGTCAAGACAATCTCCTGCAGTTCAAACCGAGCATCAGTATGGGGAAGAAAGTTGATTTGAGTGACTTTGAACGTAGCATGATTGTTGGTGCCAGAAGGGCTGGTCTGAGTATTTCAGAAACTGCTAATCTACTGGGATTTTCACGCACAACCATCTCTAGGGTTTACAGAGAATGGTCCGAAAAAGAAAAAACATCCAGTGAGCGGCAGTTCTGTGGGCGGAAATGCCTTGTTGATGCCAGAGGTCAGAGGAGAATGGCCAGACTGGTTCGAGCTGATAGAAGGGCAACAGTGACTGAAATAACCACTCGTTACAACCGAGGTATGCAGCAAAGCATTTGTGAAGCCACAACACGCACAACCTTGAGGCGGATGGGCTACAACAGCAGAAGACTCCACCGGGTACCACTCATCTCCACTACAAATAGGAAAAAGAGGCTACAATTTGCAAGAGCTCACCAAAATTGAACAGTTGAAGACTGGAAAAATGTTGCCTGGTCTGATGAGTCTCGATTTCTGTTGAGACATTCAGATGTTAGAGTCAGAATTTGGCGTAAACAGAATGAGAACATGGAACCATCATGCCTTGTTACCACTGTGCAGGCTGGTGGTGGTGGTGTAATGGTGTGGGGGATGTTTTTCTGGCACACTTTAGGCCCCTTAGTGCCAATTGGGCATCGTTTAAATGCCACGGCCTACCTGAGCATTGTTTCTGACCATGTCCATCCCTTTATGGCCACCATGTACCCATCCTCTGATGGCTACTTCCACCATGTCACAAAGCTCTAATCATTTCAAATTGGTTTCTTGAACATGACAATGAGTTCACTGTACTAAAATGGCCTCCACAGTCACCAGATCTCAACCCAATAGAGCATCTTTGGGATGTGGTGGAACGGGAGATTCGCATCATGGATGTGCAGCCGACAAATCTGCGGCAACTGTGTGATGCCATCATGTCAATATGGACCAAACTCCCTGAGGAATGCTTCCAGCACCTTGTTGAATCTATGCCACGAAGAATTGAGGCAGTTCTGAAGGCAAAAGGGGGTCCAACCCGTGACTAGCATGGGGTACCTAATAAAGTGGCCGGTGAGTGTATATATATATATATATATATATATACAATATTAATTTTATATTTGTGATATTTATTATTTTAATTTGTTTTTATATAAGTAAAAACAAAAAATACTCTCTCTTTCTCCCTCTATCTTTTTATTTCACTATTTATTTCTCTCTTACACACTTCAGCTGACCATCATTCATCTGTGCAGTGTGTGTGGCCATTAACCTGCATATGTGTGTTTTGCAGATGTATGGTGATGCATGGACAAAAGTGCAGCGTGCACTGGACATCTGGAGTGGGCTCGGCATGTCTTTAACCGGGGTTCATACATGTGGCGATTACATGTTCAGCGGACACACTGTTGTTCTCACCATGCTCAACTTTTTTGTCACCGAATGTGAGTGTACACAAACAGTGTAGAGTTTTACTCATTTTAAATAGATAGCACTTACATCTATCGTGCATATCAACTTTATCAGCTGTGATTCAGTGGTGTGGGTAACATTTTTGTGATTTTTATTTATTTTTTAGACACGCCACGTAACTGGAACTTCATCCACACCATGTCTTGGGTCCTAAACTTGTTTGGAATCTTCTTCATCTTAGCGGCTCATGAACATTACTCCATCGACGTCTTCATTGCGTTCTACATCACCACCAGACTGTTCCTGTACTACCACACGCTAGCAAACACGCAGGCCTACCAGCACAGCCGCCGAGCACGTATCTGGTTCCCTCTCTTCTCTTTCTTTGAGTGCAACGTGACCGGACCGGTTCCAAACGAGTATAGCTGGCCTTTCTCCAAACCCTCCTTCATGAGGATACTTCTAGGATAGGCCATCTGTGTTTATGTCTAGCTCAGACTTTGGCTCCACAGTCTTCAAATTTGGAGTTTTGGGGGAATTATTTATTATTTGTTTTGTTTTGTTTTGTTTAATTTCTTTAACTGCTATTTGTAATGCTTTATTCTCTCTAAATCAGAACACCGTTTTGAATTTTGACTTTAACTTCTTATAATTTCTTCCTGTATACCAAACTAAAAAGCACATCTCGAAATGCTTTTTTTTTATACCTCATTATGCAGAATCATATTTTCCATTATCTGGTGAAGCAGGTTTGAGTTCTTACAATTGCAGATTTATCTTTCTCTAACCGTTGGACACATAGTATTTCAACTCCTGAACACTAACAGTATGTTTAACCGAGGAAAAGTGCTAAAATACATTCAGTCTTTATTAAATGATGCCTCGTGCTGCCTATGCTACGTCATAATGGGGCAAATTTAAGTCTTACAGCCACAGAGATATAATTCTTATGTTTTTTGACACTGTTATTAATATGTGACCATTGTATAGATAGTTTTGTATAGGTAATTTTATGTGATTCTAAGAATAGATTGCTATTATGAAATGTTTTGCCAATATCAGCATCAAAGACACATTCAGCACTTTTATATGGACTTAAAGTACATTGTAAAAAAAAAAGGGAGGGCATTTTCATTGACCAGTATGATTTGTATTTGTGCATACAGTGTTTTTGAATGTAACAAAAAATGATAGTACTGTTTTGTTTTTGTTGTTTTATTTAAATGTAACTTGACTTCTGTCTTATCATTTGGGGTACCCAGAGGATACTTACTGGAATAATAAAAGTTTACAGACTCACTAAACACTTTTATATATGCGTTTTTTATACACCAAACTAGCAGCATGACAAATGTCCAGTGTGTTGTATATTAGCTTATTATGACAGTTTCTATTTATACAGTTAGGTGTGATATATAAAGTAGCTTAGGATATACAGCACTGTTTGACTAGAGATTAAATGATTTAACTGTCCAACGTGTGATCTAGTTTACAATTTTTTTAATCAGACAGACTAGTATACTACAAATCTAGTATACTACAAATTAAAGTGAACTATAAGAGAATGCAATTTAATTTCAACATTTTCCATTTTGGTGCCAGGAATCATGCATGAAATATTCCAATATTCATATACCTTTTAAATAGGATTTATATGAAAGTTTTTAAAGTATATGAAAAAAATATTTTTATATACTTGCTTATATTTTAATACTTAATATGTAAATTACTTAAAGATAATAACAATGTTGCCTTGTTTAACTCAGTTTAGTCTGATCTGAAATTTGTACAATCAAAATTTAACTTCTTTTTAAAAAGAACTAAATATTTTTCAGTGTATTCACTGATAAAATTATTTTTTGGTGAAGTAAATACTACAGAAAAAAGCAATGTAATTTACATGAAAAAGTTAGTTCAGGCAAGAATTAAAAAACTAAGTATATTCTATATTAGTACTCAATTCAAGCGTGTAGAAATGAAAGCGTAAATATTAACGTTATAAAATTAAGTAAAATTACTCAACTTTTCTGATACATGGTTTTCCCATCATGCACTGGGCCTTGAGTAATTAAGGAGGTTGATTTTTCACTGTTTTCCCAGCTGTATTTACACTGTTTTATCATTTCTTTTGATGTTAGGATTAGTAAATTGTCATTTTGTGACATTTGGAGTTCATTTTCTACTCAAAATGACACATTCAAACACAAAAACGATTCATCAAATGTTACTGTCATTGTGTATTGTCTACCAAGTATTGAGGTCTCTGCGTTCACACAAGACATAAAACATTTGATTAGTATTCTATTCATTACTTAGATTTTATAAAGTATGTATATTCTTTTTGCGGTTTAATCCAATGTTAAACTGATTGAGTGAAATGTTTTACAAAGGAAACTTCAACCCACGCACACTAAAAAACAATGAGTAAAATTTACTTAATTTTTTTATGGCAAGTTTTTTGCACTGATATTTTTTGAGTAAATTTCACACATGGAATTAAGTAAACTATACTTAACTAAGTTAAGTTAAAGTAACATAAGAAATTAAGTCATTTTTATTTAGCTAATTAAAGGTTAAGTAATATCTATTTAATTGAATTTTTCTTTGTACAACATTTCACTCAAACAATATAACATTGGATTAGACTACACTTTTAAAGTATATGATTTACTCAGAAATGTTTAAGTAATCAATACATATAGTGTGTGTCACCATATCTTCATTTCTAAAGTTAATTGTGTGAACGCAGACCTCACTTGGTAGACATGCACAATGACGGTAACATTTGATGGATCGTTTTTGAGTTTGAATGTGTCATTTTAAGTAGAAAAATGAACTCCAAATGTCACAAAATGGCAGGTTAATGATCCTAACAACAAAAGCAATGATAAAATAGTGTTATATTTTATAGTCAATATATATTCAACTAAATTGCTCAACCTTTTACTAGCCAAGTTAAAATTACTTATTTTCTTTGTTACTTTCACTTAATTTAGTTAAGTAGGCCTACACTTTACTTAATTCCATATGTGAAATTTACTTAAAAAATATGCGTGTGAAATTTACTTTAAAAATATTTGTGCAAAAACTTGCTAAAGAAAAATGAAGTCAATTTTACTTATTGTTTTTTCAGTGTTGGCTGAACCCTGTATATTGATTCAGTAGAGGGAACAAAAGGCTCTTTATTTTTTATGCAGTTGTGATTAATGCCAACACATAAAAAAATGAAGTGACATGATCAAACATAGGCTCAAAGTATTAATTAATTGCTCTAGAGAAATTACCTTACCTTCCCATCATGAGGGAAAACCGGTTCCTTTTTATTAATGTAGGACAAACTTGTCATTTTTGATTTATCACAGCAATGGTAGGCCTACGATATAAAAAGGTGTGAGGTTTTCTAATCGGCCACTATCTGATCCCTCATCAGCACCTGCTTTGGCTGGATATTGCAAACATTTACAACATGGTACAGTATGATACAGCCTTTGAGAAGTCTTTACAACAACCAAATACAACTTTTAGTATCTCTGTCTTATTTTACAATCGGGGAGTGTCTGAAATTAATAATTACTCAAAAATTAACATTGGTATTTCATTGGTGGGACATTCAATTTAATATTCTCTTTTCATCTCTCTTTTTTTATTGGCATCATGTCTTGACATGTTTAACTGTCCAGTAACTTCTCATCTTCTCAGGTGTGTTTGTTGAGAGTGTGCGTTCTCCTCTTCGTGGTGGTCTACTGCAGTGCCGAGTGCTACATTCAGAAACCTCAAGTTGATTTGTTATCCCCCGAAGACATAATAAACCATCTGCAAGGTGACTAAAAGTGTTCAAAGCGGGGCGCGGGGAGATGTTTTAGGTTAGGGGTGCTGTTTTTTTATGGGGGTGGTCACCACTTTTGAATAAGAAACGATATAAAGTCTATAAAACTCGTCAAAACTCCGCGAATCACAACAAGCGAGAACACACTTGACTGCACATCACATTTGTGACATTATTTATAGGCCTACTGCTTTCAATCGTAATCCAACGGATAAATTAAGCCTTTAGTAAGTTTTTGTTGTTTGTTTGTTTGTTTTTTTACGGCTGAGGACGAATTCTACGCACACACATGACATCACACTCTGCGCATATGTGTTAAAAAAACATAATTTAACATAGCCTATAGCTAAATAGTCCTAACACTTTTTAAATAGCCCACTTAAAGTGTTTATTACAAATAAATTGCTAAATGCTTCAAATGAAAAAAATGTAAAGAACAATAAATTGCGTTACATTTAGCTACAATCCTGTGAAAGCACTTCCCGTGCCCTTCAAAGCCTTTTCTTTCTAACATATGTTTCTGCTATAAGTTATATTAAATATATAATTACTTTGTATGTTTAACATTTAAACAATATTTGATTCATATTTTATTGTATAAAAATATAAATGTATTTTATAGCCTAATTAATTTATAGCCTACAGGAGCATATAGTGCCATTTTATAAACTAGCCACAGCTGTTATAGAGGATAATGTTTGTAATCTCTCCATCTAATGTGTCCTGTTTTAAATAATGCTTATCAATTATCATAAATAACAACATTTGCATACAGCTTTTCTATGGTACTGTGCGTGGTTGTTTATTTAGGTTGTGTCGACTCAGAGGGAGCAGCTCATGACTTCAACTCTGAGTGGCAGAATGACTGTTACAACTGTCTCTGTACACAGTTTGGCATTCGATGCTGTAACAAGTAAGTTTTACAGTAGTTGGCCATGATATTTATTTAGTCCTTTCATAAACCTTCTGTTCTCAGTAATAATACAAAGCTTATACATGGTATTGTGTGTGTGTGTGTGTGTGTGTGTGTAGGATCCCAAAAGCAATAGAACACCCTGATGAATGCGAGATGGTTGTTGACAAAACAACCTGCTCTTTCACCCTAGTACTTGTTTCAGACCACAGCAAACTATGCGAACTTGCCTAACACAACTGGAAGCAATCGCACATCTATACAGTCTCATATTGGGTGAAACGCCTTACAAATGAAATAAAGGCTTAACTGTATAATCTGATATACAATAAAATGATTTATCTGGCTTTCTCTGGATGTGAATCCCTTGTAAATGTGCAGTATTGTTCACAGATAGTCTTTTCATGCAAATTTGCAAATATTTTCTTCTCTGCTGGTTGCAATGAATGTTAAGCACATTACTGCATTTTTTCTGATTCTCTGTTAATTTAAAAGTGAATGCAAATTTTTTTTGCTTTGTTTTCATGTTTTGTAACAGCAAGGAGTTTGCATGTGAATTTTTATTGTATGGCTACTGTCTTTAAAAAAGAACTAAATAATAATAATTGGTTAATGAAGGTGTCTTTGTTACACTGTAATTATATATTTAAGTACTGAGTAATATTAATGTAGGCTATAGGGTTTGGTTTGGTTTAGTTGCATGCATAATAGTTATTAATATAGTAACATGTAACAAGAATGACACTGTAAAATAAAGTGTTACCTAATCATTTATAGCCTTACTTAATTGTTAACTTTTATTTGACTTAGTTAATGTAAATGAAAACATCAAGTTCCAGGAATTTCTTTTAAGTCTTTATTACACAACTAAACAAGTAATGGGAATTTTATTGTCATGAAATTAGTTGGGGTATAATTTTGTCATAATGGCATGCTGGAGTAGATTTTCAATTTGAAGAGCAATTTACAAACATATGTTGATGTTTAAACTCATCCGACCACTACCACTAAATCTAACTATTACTCAATGAAAAACAATGTACAACATGTAACAGATAAAAAAAAAAAAATTAGCATCATTGATATATTATTATATTTTTTGTTAATATTTAAAACGTTTATAATATTTTCTGTTTTGATTTTAATTTTAGTTTAAGTTTTTGTATGTTGTGTGTTTTGTCATTTTTATTAGTTTTTTTATTATTTTTTTTATTTTTTTAAATATATCTGTATGGTTTTTATTAAGTTTAGTAATATTATTTTTATGGTCTCCTTTAGACATTATGTTGACTAGGAACGTTGCACCTACATGTCAACAAACTCTCATTAGAGTTTTGAATGATTATACAATCAAATTATGTATTTGGATTTAAGTTTGTCCGTCTCAAATTTATTTGTAAAAAAAATACATAAAATGCTTTCATGAACAAATCATGATTCAGTACCTTGGCTTTCACAAAAAAAAAAAAAAAATTAAACTTACAAATAAAATGAAAAGGCCACTGAAACCATTCTGCAAAAATCACGTTATCTGGATGGCCTTATATGTTAGATAAAACTGTATTCATAGATTTTATTAATATATAAGTCATCTATATATATATAAAAGTTCTTATTCTTTCTTCAGCATTTTAATGGTTTTAATTACCGTGTGACTGAAATGTGTGTTAGATTAGTTATGTTACATTCTCAGAATCCCTAATCTGATTAAAGAGAACCACAAATAAATGTGAACAGTTCTTCTAGTTTATTTGAAGATACATATCAGTTATAATTCTATAATTGTTCTGCAAACAAGTAACACATGACTAGACAAAAACACCCACACCAGCATTGATGCAAAAAAATAAAACATTGGATGTCAATAGACCTTTGGTGGGAAGAGGGGAGATTCATTTTTTCCCCATTTTACGACCAAAAAGAAAGCAAAGCAAGTGATTGGATGTTCAAACCACATCTGTGATTTTGAATGTTTTTTTAAAGCCATTAAAGAGAGTTTAAAGAATGCTTGTTAGCATTTCATTGAACATTTTGATTGGTCTTCTTACTCATCATGGTATTGTAGTTTGTTTATAGCTTATCTTGAAGATGAGTTCTCTTTCACAATATGCCCCGATGTGAGGTCTCTTCAAGAAGACTGGCCAATGATTTTCTTACTGCAATATGTTACAATGTAATTTTCAGTCAAATTTAAGCCCACCATTGTGGTTCCGAGACAGCACACTGCTTTGATGTGGACCCAGAAGAAGAGAACAGACTATACTCGACAAGACTAAAATAAAATTGAATAGAATAGAATTAGTTGTTTATCTTTATGCCATCCAAGTAAGTGAGTTTTACAATAGTGGTTCTTTTTTATCAAAACTGTTATGTATGATAGGATTTAAAGATATAATTTAAAGATGCTGTAAGCCTACATTTCTATTTTGATACCATTTTTTTCCCCACAGAGCACAGCATTTATTATTCAACAAAAGTGAATATCTGTATGTCAAAATACCATATGCCCATGGAACTCTCTTAAACTCTCTTGTCTTCTAAAGCAAGTTAATAGTTATGTAAGCGACCAACTAATAACTCATTGTTCACCTTAAATCCTGCCCTGGACAAATCCATTTGAAGAGAATAAGTCATGTCACCAGATTTGAACATGCAGAAGTCAAGTCAAGTCACCTTTATTTATATAGCGCTTTTTACAATACAGATTGTTTCAAAGCAGTTTTACAATGATAACCGGACAATGGGCAAAGTTTGTTTCGGCACAGCAGCTCTAGAAGAAAATAGTGTCATGGTCCAACTTAAGTTAAGTGATGGTTCATTTATGTTGTAAAAAAGTCATTAATTTAGTTAATATATATCTATACAACCGCTCTGGAGAAAAATCTATACAACCGCTCTGGAGAAAACAGTGATGTCATCGTCCTATAATGGTGTCAATGCAGGCAAATCAACGCATTTTGAAAATATTCACTACCCGCAAAAACGTGCACTATTTTCAATCTTTTTTTATTCGTAATGTCTTTTATTTTCACAGATATGTTATCAAAGCCCTTCAAATTAGAATAAACATGGTGATTGTTAATGCTGAATTTGTATTTTCATGCAATAACAGCCACGATCTGCTTGAATCAGGCAGCGTTGTAACATTTACATGATGTTTACCATAATTCGGTAACACTTTACAATTAGATAAAAAAGTTATAGACAAACTTTAAGTTCTCTTGAAAAAGCCTAACTAGAAAGTTTTAAGTAGTTTTAAAAGCTTGAAGTTTGAAGGTTTTCAATTGGAAAGTTTAGTAAGACAGACATTGTTTAGGCTTTTAAGGAAATTTAATTTTGCCAAAAGAAGAACTTTTATTCTAAGTAACCTAAATGTTATTTTTAAATCAGTCTACTTCAGTGTGATATTTAACCATATTATCATGTTTAACATTGATAATTTTAATAATTGTAATGCGATGATCAAATATAAATCAGAGAATATCATATGTTTGGGCGGTTGACGGGTGGATTATTTATTTTTAACAATGGATTCGGGGGACTCAAAGTGCACCAGATTAATGAATTTATCTTTAGAATTAAAAAAAAAATCTTCCGGGGGGGCATGCCCCCGGACCCCCCTAGAAGTACCGAGATCCACCTACAAAAATAATGTGGGTAACACAGTAGGCTATATGGTGATCTACGAAAAATAAACATTTTATTATCTAATTTAAATACATGCTCGGGATTTTACCACCTCCGCCTCGTTTTCAACCAAAAACCCTGCATGTGCAATATAGTTCTGTTTTATTGCTTTAAAAATAAATTGCATATTAAACCAATCAAGCAAAAACCTGTCAACAAAAGTCTGAAGAAAAAACCTTGACATTCTGTCCCCCTCACTTTTGAAATGATGGCTACGCCCCATAGCCACATGTGTGCATGCTGCATGAGTGAGGTCTTCTGTGCCCAGACCACCTCAACTCTACACCGTTCAAAGGAGAAGATACTGGGCTGAACATACTGTACAGAACATGAAAAAGATTTTAGTTCAGTCAGAGGTTGTGACCTGTACAAAGCAAAATAATTATACACTGTAAAAAATGATTGTTGGTTAAACTTAAAGCTGCCGTCCGTAGTTTTTCCTCTTTGTCACCATCTCTGTTCGAAATCTGCAATTGCAGTTATTCGTGGAATTGTCCACTTTACATGGGTTGTGCCTCGGATGAATGTTTTGAGGAGAATGTGCGGCTGTCATTTAGAATCACAGATTCTACTTTTTGGAAGTATGACCAACATAAGAATTTTCACCGGAAAATGTCATCTGAACAAGTAAGTTAAATCCACTTTTGATCTTACCAACTAAGGGAAAAAAAGCAGTGCAGTAAATCGCGCTGATTAAATCTAATGATCGCTTGTCATATCACGTCAAACCATGCAAAATATACTTTGTTCTCAAATTGTTAATGTTAACAACATCTGCATTGCGTGACTACATTTAATGCCCTTCCGATATTTATCCTTGTTTTCACATGAGCCCGGTTGCAGTCTCTTTTTTTGCATGTTACAGCGGGTGAATCTGTTGCCACTGGTGATTGTCGTTTGAACCTTTCTGGATCCGCCATCAAATTGCTAAGTTTAATTATATCAAGTGCTGTGAGAAAAGGCTATAAATCTCCACCTCCAACATCCTCACTCGCAATATAGCCTACTAGCTGAGACTCCTTCTTTATGTGTACAGATGTGACGTAATGACGCAAAGACATGCTCGAATCTCCCGCGGAAATCCACCAGTACCACTGGAATTAAAAACATTATTACAAGTTTACCGCTTTGAATCGAGGCAAGCAGATAGTTTTGCACTGGCTGGTTATGTACTTGCTCAAAAATTTATTTTGGATAATTTTTAACCCAAAAAAGTTATCGACTGCAGCTTTAAAAAAAAGTAAGTAACCTGGTTGCCTTAAAATGTTGAGTTCAGTGAAATATTTGTAGTTAATACAATGGAGATTAGTTTAATCAACAGACAAATATTATGTTATCTGAACCAAATGAATTATCGAAGTTGATTTGACAAAAGAAAAAAATTTGTGATAACAAATCATGAAAATATTTTTACAGTGCCTAGTTACAATAAATTTTCTTCTAATTTGTTGATGGAAGTTTGTAGATTCGTGCAGTGGATATTTAAGGTTTTTATCAAGTCATATGTTTGTAAAGCCACCAAAAATTTAAATCAATTAATTTGCATTCATACCCTCAACCAGTTCTTAGAAATATTTATCCAAGATCAATTTGTTTAATATCTACACTGACCACACCAATGCAAATTATTTGGTTTTGGATAAGTGCCGTTTTCCAACAATAGCAGATGCAAAGTAACTAAGTACACCAATTGAAGCAGAAAATGGGGGTGGGGTTTACCCATTCATGCCAGCATACAGCTGCTGTTCACTGGTTGGAGGAAAAGACTGTCACGTATGTGAATTTAGAGATAGTATTTATAGTAGCATTTCAAGAGTTCCTAAAGTGCCTGTTGGTGTTTGATTGACCAGTCTTCTCGTATTGCTCACCACATCTCGCCATAACATGGTACTGTACAATTTTTATCCTAAACAGCAGGTTTATGGGGTCTCTTTAACAATTTGCTGTTTTTTTATGGTCTTTTCTGGTGCTGAATATTCTGTGTTCTTCTTCTTTAATATGATACAATGTGATTTTCTGTTACTTATAGGCAGTGTTGGGGTAAGTTACTTTGAAAAGTAATGCGTTACAATATTGCGTTACTCCCTTAAAAAGTAACTTATTGCGTTACTTAGTTACTTTTTTTGAAAAGTAATGTGTTACGTTACTTTTGCGTTACTTTTTTTCCACCTGGGCTGGGCTTGTTTTTTTATACCAAAAAAGATATATTTTTGGGCAAATGTAAAGAACAATTTGGGCCTCTCAAACAAACATTTCAGCTGCTGCTGTTCTGGGTAACAGAAGACTTTACCAAACCAAACCTTACTTTACCAAAAAAAACATATAAAAAAATCTATAGTCATTTTTGCTTATGGTTTAACTGAAAAATCGGAGGTCAGAAGCAAGTACTTTGGTCAATAAAGATTAAATGTATAAAAATTTGTTTTATTTAACATATTTAGGTATTGGAGGTTTGCATAGTGTTCTGATTCTGCATTTCACTGATTTTATTCATTTTGAGGAATATTGAATCTTTTTTGTGCAAGTGAGATGAGTAAATCCACGCTTACATTTAATCTAGAACTATAATAACCATCATGTTTACACACAACGCATCTGCACTTCGATTTGTCTCAACATTAGGACAGAAGAGCAGTCAATCAATAAAGGCGAAAATAAAGTAACTTGCGTTACTTATTAGAAAAAGTAATTTAGATATTTTGTTGTAAATTTTAAAAGTAATGCGTTACTTTACTAGTTACTTGAAAAAGTAATCTGATTACGTAACTCAAGTTACTTGTAATGAGTTACCCCCAACACTGCTTATAGGGGGAAAACAGTATTTCACGCATGAGTCTTATGTGCTGTATGTTGTAGATGTATTTGGTTCATTTGTCTCCAGTTATGCATTTGTTATTTAAAATGCAAACTATTTTTAGATTGCCTTTATGTTGATTTTTGTATATACTTTGCAGCATATATTTACATCAAATGTGGTGTCAAATAAGTCCATGTCCAATCTCTTTTGTTCTCTCTTTCAGTTGAGACTGATTGTGTTGCTTACAGCAGTGGTCTGCTGTAATGCCTGCACTCTAGAAGTTAACCCTCAAGAAGATACCACTAACAGCCCAGGTGATGTTACTACCTTGTCTATTGGGAAAAATGTAACTATGCTCACATTTTTGCAAACCATTAAATATATGGTTGCAGGTACAAACTCTACGATTGACTAATTGATTAATTTATCGATCGATCGATTGATTCAGAAATTGTCAGTACGTCCTATTAAAGCCAGAGAGATGACGCTGTGGTAGGAGGGCTTAAATGCACATTGAGTTCAGAGACCCATCAATGGCTATTCCAGTCGTTTGAAGATTTATGTGGCTTTTTATCCCTTTAAGCATCACATTCACTAATGATTAAAAAACGTGTTTTTGGCCCATTTCATCTGGACACTGTGATTTAGTAGCAGCAGGCCCGTATAAATGAAGCTTTCTCACGAGATCAAGTTAAAAAGTATTTCTGTGTTTGTGTGTATTTATGATCCTGGATAACTAAGTAATAATATTTTAGGTACATTTCTATTGTTGATTCAGGTTGTACTGACTCTGATGGAAATCGCCATGAATTTAACTCTGATTGGGAGAACGAACATGACATATGTGTCTGTGTGGAGTATGGAATCATCTGTTGTCAACGGTACATTTGTGTACTTGCACACACTCATTTCCCTGTTCTATTTTTGTTTATTATAAAATAATTATATTGTGACAGTTGTGGAAATTTTGCTGTGATGCATGACTGTGTTCTTCAATTATCTTTTTCTTAGTTGTTTCTGTTTGCATAAAATGGCTTAAGTGCACGAAAGGCACTATATTAAATTATTATTATTTAAATATAGCTCACATCACTTTCACATTTATAGAGAAAATGTATTTCCAATTTTCTTGCAGAAATCAGGAAATTTGTTCTACTGAATATGACCAAAATTATGACACTCTATTTTTCTTTCTTTCTACTTTTTTTGTGCAAATGTCTGGGCAGATTTGATCACACCCAACCTGAACCCACCGCTGAAATATTTTATGATAACTTTGGAGCATTCACTGAGAATGACCTCGGAGAGACTGAAGAACCATCCATGTAACAACTCTCTTGCAAAATCAAAATCAATATCCGGCAGTATAGTCTTATTATGCCATTTTGAAAATCAATGAAATGTATGTATCTGTGCACTAATGATTTGTGCAATGGTTTGAGAAATGGCAAAATGCAAACACATAACTTATAGATGACCGTGTGTATGTGTGTGTTTCAGCGGTGATGAAGAGCAAGTTCCCAATCAGCCGGATTCCTCAGACTCACCTGAAGTCATTGCTGACTCACCTGAAGTCATTGCTGACTCACCTGAAGTCATTGCTGATGACTTTGAACAGCAAAAATAATTACATGTATTTGTTTTACATTTAATACAAAGCTATAACCTGTTGAATAAGCTGATATATAAATGAGGCTTAATAAAATAAACGTACCCGAGCATACATTTGTTGTTGTTTGAGCATTTATGAAAACATTAGACCAGAACAGTAAAGCAGTATACTGAAAACTAAAGATACAGAAGTAGTGGCCTAATGAGCAGAGGTCGCAGGTTTGATTCTCATTCCTCACAGTGTTCGATAGTAGGACTGAAAAGGTTGGACTGTATTAGGTGATGGTTTAGCTAGCCTTCCTCAATGGGGTGTCGGTCAGAACACACTGGATTTGATCCGTTCCATGCAAAGGAGGTTTATTTGTTGACAATCTTTGGCTGTACACAACACAGCAGTACACAGGCTTTACATGGTTACAGTATAAGTGTGTGTAGATGTGTGTGGTTACAAAGGGAAAGGAATAAAGATATATATTAACAAATATGTCTTGGGTATTATCATACAAACATTACTTCCATAAACAGCTACAAATCTCTCAAGTAAAGAAATTCTCAAGTTAAATTATAGAATAAAAAAATGAATCAATAAGCCACAAAATTCGTATGCGACACCGCTACTTAGTGGTCAGAAACAGTAAGACATTCAAACCGAAACTGTTTATGAAGCAAAATGAACTGCATGTAAATCAGAAACATTGATTCGCGTACATAAACTTGAAATAGCAAGCGTTTTAGCTGTTAATGTGATGATCACACATAGATACATACAAATCAAACACTGGTTGCAATATATAGCCTATGATATGAATTCCGAGTATTATTGAACATAATCGGAACAATCGCGTGCGCTCAACAGTGCACAATAAACGGCTTTAACACTGATAAATACTCATTAGTGACAGGATGTGACATTGTATTCACGCTTTACTCCTTAACCAGAATTTATCATTTACTTGGAAACAGTCAACTTACAGTTGGTTATTGACGTAGGGGCCTATACATTGCACACACTGTCCTGCTGCCACCTTCCGCTCGGCTGAAGATGACCAAAGTCCTTTTAGGCAAGTCATGCCACTCCGCCATCTTGGCAACGCCTCCGGGCAGCTATTTCGGACTAACAAGACCAGGCTCCTATCTAAATGAATGGGCAGAGAGTCAGAACTGCAGTTTCACTGGTTACCGGGACATAAAAACTGCATGTATAGAAACAGCAGTAAAATATGATAAAAATCACTGAAAAAGTTTGATGACTTTGCCCCAAAATAAGGTTTAAAACGCCTTTTCCCCCACAGGTTATACTTTTACTACGCATGCGCAAGGGTTCTCTCCCTCTGTAGTGCTACACAGTTTGAAGCACAGTATGTGCGAGCTCTTGCATTCCGGGAGATTTAAACTAATTTGCGGGCATCAGGGAGCCGCTATCAATCTGCGGGAGACTTCTGATGTCTGATATTTTCACAACTCACACATACACTGCATATCAAATCTGCCGCCTTTTCAAACAGTAACGTATTTTGCGCTGTCGCAAACCTCAACTGTGCGCATGCGTCAGTGGAACCAGACGATAGGCTTAAATGTTTCTTAAATTGGCTTTCCAGCGGGAGGGGCGGGACATGTGCATACAACCGCTATCTTTGGCGTTACGGGTTTTCCCTATATAGTTGTATTAAGGATTGATGAAGTGGCATGTCTCTATATAAATAGTCTCTGTGATGACTGACGGAAAGTAGCGCATGCGCACAGAACTATGCCTTTTCTTGGGCAGGTAATGACTAAGGCCTTGAGCAAAGGCACCTAACCCCCAATCGTTCCCCGCCCGCTGCAGTGAATGGCTGTCCACTGCTTCGGGTGTGTGTGTCCATGGTTTGCAGTTACACTGCTCCTAATATGTGTGCACTAACTTGGATGGGTTAAATGCAGAGGAAAAATTCGGGTTTGGGTTGCCAGTTGCAGTTCTAGCAATGTGGTCTGTGAAGTTCAACTGATCATCAATCACAACTCCAAGGTTTCTGGATGCCCTGGATGGAGTTATGATTGACAAACCTGAATGGAGAAGTTGTGATGAAGTGTTGGGTTGGCCGAGACCACAAACAGTTCTGTCTTCGCAATGTTTAGTTGAAGGAGGTGGTCCTTCATCCAGCAAGAAATGTCTGTTAGGCAGGCTGAGATGCGAGCATCTACCTGGTTGGAAGGAGAGTTGTGTGTCATCAGCATAGCAGTGATAGGAAAAACCATGTTTCTGAATGACAGATCCTAGTGATGACATGTAGATGGAGAAGAGAAGTGGTCCAAGCACTGAGCCCTGAGGTAGAGGGCTGCATTGGGATTGAGTCCCGCCGGGTCCCACGGGACCCAACGCAAATCTCGCGGGAGCGGGCGGTTTTAACCTTGCTGCGGGCGGGAATGGGCGGTTAAAAAAAACAACTGCGGGATCGGGAAATAGCCTGGCGACATGATAGAGATGTCAATGATGTGGAAAAGAACCTCAAACGAGGTATTTACAAACCTAAGCAAGGCAAGTCTGACATTTGGACTACTATTCATCTTCCTGATCAGTGCGTCAGAATACATGCAGGCCAGGGAAACGAAACAAACAACCCCATGAATCTCTTTAATAACAGCAATACAAATATGTGTTTTTTCCTGCGGGACGGGAGAAGACACAAAGTCAATGCATCTCTATTATTGTGCGGGAATAAATTCTCAGAGTTTTGCGGGTGCGGGCGAGAGTGGACATGCATATTGCGGGAGGACTCTACCCTGAGGCACCCCAGTTAGATGTTGCGACACAGACAACTCACCCCTCCATGACACCCTGAAGGACCTACCTGAGAAGTAAGACTTGAACCATTGGAGTGCAGTTCCTGAGATGCCCTTCGTCTTGAGGATTGATAGGACAGGAGGTTAACTGGTTAATCTGGTGCACTATGTCAAAAGTAGCAGCCAGATCCAGCCAGATGAGTACAGAGGATTTGGAAGCTGCTCTTGCCCATCTCATAAAATTTTAAGACAATGATCATGTGCATTTAGCGCCAACACCCGACCAGCTTAATTAGATTAATTGGTTAAAGAAAACCTTCTTTCTCGTTTATTTAATTCTGGCATAATATTCAATCACGGCTGTTTCTCGTGACTTTTCTCTCTGTAAAATTAGGCATCGCCAACAGGTGATGAAATTGATAGCTACTCATCATTTCAAGGTAATGTCATCGCTAAATTGGTCTAATTTGAACCGTCACGCTAAAAGTGTGTTGTTTTAATAAGAGGAATTTAAAGCTTTGTGTAGGGAAAAGTGACACACGTAAGTACGTGTGTCATAAAAACTGCAATCTTGCATTATTACCCACCCTGTTTTGATGTAAAGTAAATGGAGTCGAGGAGCCAAGACAGTAAACTCTCTTGAACAGGAGTGAATATGGTCGGAGTCGACTCCAAAAAACCTGAAATCGAACACCTCTAGGTTCGGGTATGCAGAGCATTCGCAACTTGTTCGCAACTTATCGGGTATGCAGAGTATTCACAACTTACAAATTATGCAGAGCGTATACACCACGAAAGCAATCCGGTCAAATGTGTTTTCGACTACCTCTGGAAGTGGTCGAAAGTGGACAAGCTAAAAAAACAACAACTTGTATTTAGCGTCGTCCACTTGTGATCAAATCGACCAAAACGCATCTTAATACCAGGTGTAAACAGGGCCTTACAGGTAGATCCCACCCTCCCTTCACAGCACTCCTCCTCAAAGCACCTCCTCAAAAACACATGAGCAGAGTCTGCAAAGCGTCATGAGAGACTGCATTAAATGTCTCAAAGTACATAACATTTCAATAATAATGTTACATTACACATGACTGCTGCGGATTCATTTCAGCATTGATAGTGTTGCCATTTAAACGCATAAATCCGAGTCTGAGGACATGAATAGGTCTAAAACGGGGTTGCCATCTTAATTACAGTTACGACATTTCATTATTGATTGCCACTAGGATGTGAAGAGAGTTTCAACCAGTATAACCAAAAGTGTTTATGAAAAACATAGCCTTCCCTACCTTTAAATGTACCGTGGGCCAATAAGCATACATTTGTGTGTGCTAGTGTATTTTTTTTTTGTTGAGGAAAATATATGTTAAAGGGACCTGAATGTGTTTTATAGTCTGTATCCAAAGGAACCTGATGCAGTACATGGTTCATGTCACACGTGGGCAGTAAACACAGTGCAATCGCATGGGGTTATGCTTACAGTGTGAAGCCCAGCAGAATAGTTACTACAGAGACGGCACATTTCAAGGATGTGGGCTCAGAAGAAGCCCAGAGAGAAAGAGAGAGAGAGAGAGAGAGAGAGAGAGAGAGAGAGAGAGAGATGAATGTTGAGGTAGAACACCTGGAGTTGACTGAATCAGAGTGTTTATTCCCCCGACTGCCTGACAGCAATCTGCTGTAGAAGACAGGTGAGTTCTATACTATACACATAGAAAAATGCATGTTTCTACACTATATAGCTATCAGTAATAATAAATGATCATATGAATACAATAATTTATACGTGTAACTGTTTATTTTATCTCCTTGTTTCAAAGATGAGAGAACGGACTGAATTTATGAATGTATCAGGGTCACAGTTTAATTATTCTGTAGAGCATCTTCATGTGTTTTAAGTTTGATTGTCTGTGAATAGAGAACATGAATTTAAGCCTCTGTGGACGCTTTTGTCTCTTTAAGTTGGAAAGGTTGTGTTCTATTTAGTATTTTATATCTGATCAGTTTCGCTTCCATATTGGAGACATTGTAATTGCAGCCCACATCAGCCATACATGCACATGCAAACATAGTTGTTCGCAATAGGTTGTGAAAAGCTTGAAGTAACCAAGTCATCTATTGGACATGTTGACATAGACTGCAGCTCTTTGGTGTTGCCATGAAGTGAGGACACATAGGCAATTTTCTCCCTTGCACACATAAATGCACACACACCTCCTCAGATCAGTATGTTTGTGCAAATGGGCAGTATGGCGACAGAATTTAGCGATTTTTAAAAGCTTTATTTGGATCATATTTGAGTCAGACTGAAAAGCTATTCCTCAGGGTTAATTATTTTTACCTTTATATGGATGTTCTGCTTCTGATAAGTCACTTCACACAAATGGGATATATGACCACAATGTTTTGTGTTATGTGTAAGAGGATTTTCTGTCGAAAATTTACAATTGCCCTTGACCAAAAGGAGTTCAGAGGTCAGCACAACAGCATCTGTGATTTTTTTGAAAATGAAAATCATGTACTAAGTATTTAAGTAAATAACTAAAAGTTTAAACCACATCAGGCACAAGGCTTTAATATAATCTACATAATACAGCTCAGCTTTTGTATTATGGTCGGTATATGAGTGCAGATGTGAATATTTTACAGTTTGGTCAGTGTGACATGTAAAACTGCCTAAGGGAAAATCCACACCTGTAGGAGAAGAATAGAGAGATGTGAGATTGGGATGATTATGAAAGGGAGAGAAAAGAATGAAACTGACAGAGAGAAAGTGCTGGAGGACAATGTGATCTTCTCACCCTCCGAGTCCTCCTATCACAGGTAAAGAATAACATTTGATGATATAAAAGAAAAGGATATCAGCTGTAAGTCAGGGTAGCGATCACTCTTCCTCCTTTCCTCTCTTCATCACACGAAACACATTTCCAATCTGTAATTTAACCAAATTATGCTAAAAGTGTGAAAATATTATCTAATTTTTTGTTTGGAAACACCCACACATTTGACCATAACAAACTGATTTTCGTCTCTGTGTTTGCCAAGTTGCAGATATGTTTGACGATGAGAGAATTCTAATATTATAATATAATTAAATGAGGCACAATTACAACAGGAAGTCCAAAATTATCTCATTATGTCTATCCTGATTGAGAGAGCGAGATAGAGAGAGACCAACAAAGAGAGATAAAGACAGCCACAAATACAGCCAAGCATGAAAATGTAATTTGTTGCGCAAATAAAGGATGGTTATGCTCATTGTTTCATAGTCAAAAGCTAAGAATGCCTCTACCTTAGACTAGCCTATTCCGAGTTCAGCTGGCATATAGTGAGCAAAGCTGACGGCTCTTTCACATGATTTACAACAGGGCAACACAATCAGTCTCTCCACATAATGATATTTCACGCAAATTGTAATGATCAACTGCTTTCATCAGTTACTCACCCATATGTCGTGGAACACTAAAGAAGAATGCTGATGCTGCTCTTTTCAGTATAATGAATAATGACTTCAATTTCATTTAGTTTTATAATAAAAATAAAAAAATGGTGGGGTTTTTTTTTTTTCGATTTGGAGCTTGATAACATATGGTTATCATTCCTTTTTATTGTATGGAAAAGAGCAGTGTAAACATCCTGCCTAATGCTGCCTCAACATGCTGCTGAAATTACCGTAATTATGAATTATCATAAAAAATATCACTTTGATAGATGAGTTTCCAAGTTGGGACTGGCCGTAACTTTACCATTGCTGCAGTGATCGATATGTTTTAATGTTTTTCCCACAACAAGCCAGCAGCCATATCAACCTGTAGCCCAAGACTGGTTGGCCACAGAAGCTAAGCAGGGTTGAGCCTGGTCAGTACCTGGATGGGAGACCTCCTGGGAAAACTAGGTTACTGCTAGAAGAGGTGTTAGTGAGGCCAAAAGGGGGTGCTCACCCTGTGGTCTGCGTGTGTCCTAACACCCCAGTATAGTGATGGGGACACTATACTGTCAAAAAGCACCGTCTTTCGGATGAGACATTAAACCGAGTTTCTGACTCTCTTTGGTCATTAAAAATACCAGGATTTCCTTTGGAAAAAAAATCAGGGGTTTAACCCCGGCATCCTGGCCAGATTTGGCCATTGGTCTCTGTCCATCTTTATGGCCTCCTAATCATCCCCATATACTGATTGTATCCCCATACACTGATATGGTAAAAAAAAAAGCCTTCTGAAGCAAAGTGAAGAGTTTTTGTAAGAAAAATATTTCTTACAAAATCATAGGCAAGAGTAAACCTGCTGTCCTCTGTGATTCCTTTTCTCTCTCTGAAGTGAGTTAATGATAGATTTTTCATTTTTAGGTTAAATATCCCTTTAAGAATTTAGATTGTTGATGGATGGAATGTGAGGCGCTTTTCAGACATTGCTACATGACCAGTCTGTAAGCCTGCTACCCAAGAAACACACAAATAAAACACTACAGTCTCCAAGCCACTCTGTGGATACTTTGCTGAAATGGTCTGATTGTGTTCTTATTATGAGCAATTGCAGGTCCCGGATCAATGGCCACCCCCAAAGGAACATCTATAATTGGATGCAGTGCAAATCCCTCAGCAGGGTCACAGTATCATTCCTCCCACACACTTCTCTTTTATCTCTTTCCCATTATGTCCAACCACAGAAAAAGTAAAATAACAAAGAGTCTGTCTTTTTTATTTTTAATCAAATGTGTCAACCCAGCTCTCTCTCCTAACTCATAGATATAAAGGTCTCAGAAGAAATGATAATAGCGCTCTGTACGAGTCACTGTTTGGGATTAAGTAAAACTCTTGTCTTAAAATCACCTTTAACATCCTTTCACTTTATGTCCTCATTATTTCTAAAATAACCACTATAGTCTCTATAGTATCACAGCTGCTGAAATGCATGCAGAGTGCCCTAGGGGAGTGCACATCTAATTTAGATGCTCCTTTTTGTTATTTTCAGACTCCCAAGATGGCGCTATCCTGAGGTGGCCAATGCCGTCGGTTCTCTTTGACATGCCGTGGTGGCAGGAGCTCTTAAACTCCACCCTCACCCTCAATCAAAGCAACAGTAGTTTGTTCCTGCTCGACGTCCCCTGCTGGCAATCAAGCGCCATGACACTTACACTAGTGTTATGCTACTGCCTGGTGCTTATTTTGGGCTTGCTTGGTAACATCCTCCTCATTTGCATTATTATGCACCAGCGGGACCCTCCTAACGTCACTAGCATCCTCATTGCCAACCTTTCGGTTTCTGACATCCTGGTGAGTGTGTTCTGCCTTCCCTTCACTGTGGTTTACACTCTTATGGATCACTGGATCTTCGGTGGGCTGCTATGTCGCCTAATGCCATTTGTGCAGTGTGTGTCGGTGACAGTTTCAGTTCTGTCTCTGGTTTTGATCGCACTTGAAAGGCACCAGCTCATACTGCATCCATCTGGCTGGAAGCCGAGCGTCCCACAGGCCTACATAGCCGTTTTGATTGTGTGGCTGTTGGCCTGCGTAACATCATTACCTTTCCTGGCATTCCACATGCTCAGCAGCGAGCCATACAGTCTGCTTCCAGCGCCGCTTAGCCAGCTACAGGCGTGTCTGGAAGTCTGGCCTTCTCAGCAGCACAAACTAGTCTACACCACCAGCCTGTTAATATTCCAGTACTGCTGCCCGCTACTCCTCATGCTTCTCTGCTACCTTCGCATTTTCCTGCGGCTGCGACGCAGACAACGCATGCTGGAGCGCCAGTGCTGCCGCAATCGAGAAGACGAACACAGGCGTGTGATGCACAGCAAACGCATAAATGTTATGCTTGCCACTTTGGTGGTTGCATTTGCTGTGTGCTGGCTGCCATTGAATGCCTTTAATGTGGTGGCGGACTGGTACCAGGAGGCACTGCCTGTGTGTTACCACAATCTGCTGTTTTCACTCTGTCATCTGCTGGCCATGAGTTCCACCTGCATCAACCCCATCATCTATGGCTTCCTCAACAGCAACTTCCGCAAGGATGTGTCCTCTGTGGTGCTACACTGCCATTTTCAGCCAATCGAAGACAGCTACGAACACTTTCCAATGTCCACCATGAACACTGATGTGTCACGGACATCTTTTAGACTCAGAAACAGTTCTGTGTAATTGGACTTATTGCTTAATTAATCTGGACATCAAAACCAGTGTTTAGCTTAGATCAACCTTGACTTCCACTACAGTGACAGATGCCATATGGTGGTAATGTGGAAATAAAAGTACATAAATGTATTGAAAATGTATTTATGTTAACTTGTTCTACGATTGAATGGATTGATTCTGGATTCTGATTGGTCCAAGGAAGGAAGTCATGACTAAAACCCATTTGATTTATCAGGATTGAATCCTAATCCTTGTTGTAACATTGAGGTATGTAATGCACACTGATTATGTTTTAAATTTGCAAAAGCATTTTACTCTGCTAAAACTGGTGGACTATATAAGGAAAAGGCAGCAGAAGGTTTGTGAGCTGTAGCTTTCACTCAAACACAATGAAAAGCTATAAGGAATGAATTGGGCGAAGGCAACACTTGCATTTGAAACATTATCTCTTCTTCCTTGAGGCACAGAGCTAAGATTGGAGGTACTGCCAGTGTACAAATGCCTGGAAATTGCAGCTAGCTAAGCCCTAATGCTAACCCTAATGTCTAGTGTGATACAAGCTAAAACCCACAATACATCTGAATATACCTGTCAGCTTATATTGCTGCAGCCTAAAAGGGGAAAACCGGCAATATCCACTGGACAAACAAAACTGTGCTGGAGTTTTTCATTTTTCTGGGGCTTATTTTTGTGACTCATCCTTTCAAACAAGATTGCACACACACACACACACACACAGAGAGAGAGAGAGAAAACCCGCAGAAAGACACATTGTCTGAAATGTTCTATCAAATATGTAGTTTTTCAGAAACTACTAATTAATATTATACAATGTTTAAACTCAAAAAGATGATTAAATAAAATTACGAAAAAGACATAAATGTCACCTTCATATATGTGCTTGTGAAATACACAAAATGAATATATGTTCCGATTGTTGATCAGGTATCAGGCCCTATAACTCATCTGTCTGTCACATAAAGACATGATTGATGAGAGTAATAATTTTGTATGATAAAGGGGGACTGGTATAATACATTCATTTATTTTAAAGTGCATTCCCAATAGAAAAAGCATCCACATTTCAAGATTACACCCATTTCCTGACTTAGTAATGCAGTTATAACATACTGTAATCATAGGACTGAGTGCTTGTATTCCTTGCCAGGCAGAACATCTTTGTCAGTCCCTGGGGAAAAATTTGCCTTATCTGTAATAGTGGGAATCAAACACAACAGATCCCTTATTCCCTTATACCCCCATACTTTATTTATACTGTTCTGATTGACAGAATTCCATTATAAAATCTAAAATATATAGGCTAACTATGTTTAAGTATGCTCGGGCGCAGTGATTTTGCCAAGTAAGACATGTTCCTGGATCAACATCTTTTGTTGAGCCTGGAACCACAATCCTGTCCAAAAACATATGTCTAACCCTATCCCTACCCATAAACCTAACCCTACCCATAACTTATCCTAAAATCAAAGGGAAATTATGAATAACAGTGATGTAGAAGCACCTAACCCTGGTTGTAAGCCTAAATTTGATTGAGGCTTCATTAACTGTAAACCATCCCTTAAATCTGATTGGTTGATTGGAACGTTGTTCCAGGATCAACGAGGATGTTGATCCAGGACCACGTTTTATTAGGTGAAATCACGTTCACCAAGCAGGATTCGTATTTGAATGCATTCAGCAGCAATATTGTAACTGCTCAAACTTCTCTTGACAGATTTTAATGCCTGAATTGAATGTGACTGTGTCTTATTCTAGTGTTATATATTTTCAGGTTTTGTTAAAACATTATAAACGTTTACTGTTCTGTTCTGTATCTGTGTAATGTCATATCCATGGGTGGAACATCAATAAATCTCTTTTATGGGCAATTGGGGTGATACCAAATGTTGTAAAAGAGAAAAGCTGAGATTTAGAGGGAGAAGTAAAGAGAGAAGAGACGATAGATGAGTTTAATATGAATTTTCCTGGAACGGTACAGTTGGCTCATGCTATAAGGTTCTCAATTGTGCATCTGTTTGCCTATATTTCTTCACACTTACAATTGTTTTGATGTTGTTTAGTTTTTGTAAATGTGATAGAAAGACAGCACATAAATTGCATAAAATGATTGGTTGTTGCAATGAATTTTATATTAGATCTGATGTAATGCATGTTTACATGTTCACTCCCCTGCTCCTAATATGTGTGCACTAACTTGGATGGGTTAAATGCAGATGAGGACATATTCGAGTATGGGTTTCCATACTTTGCCTTTACTTCACTTTGCTTTCACTTTCATTTTCTAATGACCAGGAATTATACTTTTATTTTATTTAGTAGGCCTAGCCTACAGATATGTGTCTCAGGCATGTTAATCTGTGCACATGTTGACGTTTAAGTCAGCGAGTTTTTAAATGAGCCATACATTCACAAAATAAGGTGTAGGCTGTGTGCAATTTATAGGAACGGATAATATTTCTGAGAATTCAAAAACTAAACAACATCAGCAATTGTAATCTTCACCCAATTGTATTTCAATCACTGTCATAAATGTATGTAAAACATTTTTCATTCCTCTTGAAAACTGTTCTAGGTGCTTGAATGTAAAAATTGGTTTTCACTGTGATCAACTGTTTCAGTTTCTTGGAGTTTGACTTTCATAGTAGTAAGTGGTCTGATATTTAACATGATGTGATTAACTGTTCAATTTTAAAACATATTTTAAACAAATATTCAAACATTGTACTACGGTGTACATTTTAGGACATCCTCAGACATCAGACATATGAAAACAAGGCAGGCATCATGCCTCAGACTAAAAGGCTTCAGTCATTGGACAAAACGGCATCGCACCTCAGACTGAAAAGCTTCAGGTCTCAGGAAAAGCAATGTCAGGTCTCGTACAATTAGGCATCAGACGAAACAGCCTCAGACTAAAAGGCATCAGACTAAAAGGCATCGGACGAAACGGCATCAGACAAAACAGCCTCAGACAAAAAGGCATCGGACATAAAGGCATCGGACGAAACGACATCAGACAAAACAGCCTCAGACAAAAAAGGCATCGGACGAAACGGCCTCAGACAAAGAGGCATCAGACTAAAAGTCATCAGACAAAACAGCCTCAGACAAAGAGGCATCAGACTAAAAGGCATCGGGCGAAACGGACTCAGGTGGAGTTTAGAGGTTCGCATTGCCCCGCCCCATGTTATTTTTCGACATAATATATGTTATTTCGATATAATATCTCATTATTTCGACATAATTGCTATTTATAATGGTTTTCTATGGGAGGAAAATGCTAAACGTTTAATATTCTGGGTTTAAAATGGATTGCGTTCATATTCTGGGCTCATCTGATTTTTTTTGTAGTATAGCCTTTATTATGATTTTAGTACCATAATGATTAATACATACACGCACAATTATCTGTGAACTTGATAAATGTTGCAGATATGTTTTACTATGCACAAACAAATGCCTTTAAACTTATGTGTGCAAAATTCAGAATTAAATTAATGTGCATCAATAGAGAGTCTGTAGGTCTACTATAGCAATTAAATAAGCGCATTTAGTTTCATATTTGTTAGGCTGTGCAAATATATCTACTGATGCTACTGGACACATCTTCAGTGATGTTCCTGAAATCATTGGGTGTTTCGGGTCTCATCATACACCCTCATCCAGGCGACCCAGCTGTGGCTGATCAGACCCCAGCTTGTGTCCAGTTGGCAAATCTAGCTACCCTGCCCCCATGGATCTCCTCTCTTGAGCCATAGCCATCTTGAGGCTTTCTCTGCCGCTTCAGTGGTATTGCGGATGGCTCTTCTCCTCCGCACTCCATCAATGCCTAACAGACTGAAGGCTCTGGACAGGGATCGGGTTATAAAGCCCCTGCATCCTACCTCTATTGGAAGACACCTTGCTCTCCATCCAGCTTGTCGACACTCGCTGACTAGTCCCTCGTACTTGGTGAGCTTCCTCTCAAAGGCCTCTTCCAAGCGGTCTTCCCAAGGGACTGTAAGCTCCAACAGAACCACTTGTTTGGTGGACTCAGACAAGAGAACGACATCTGGTCTTAAGGAGGTGGTCACAACATGGTTAGGGAACTTGAGTTGCCGCTCCAAGTCCACCAACAGCTGCCAGTCCCTCGCAGTGGCCAGGATGCCTGCAGATGTTTTTGCGGCTGGTTTTGGTTGCTCTCCAGCTCTGACGAAGGTGATGGCTTGTTTGGAGGGGCGGGAGCGCTTTGCCCACTCGACTCCTGTAGCAATGGCTTCAGCAATGGCCTTCAGTACCTGGTCATGCCTCCACCTGTACCTTCCCTCTCCCAGTGCCTTTGAGCAGCAACTTAGAATGTGCTCTAGGGTTCCACACTTGGAGCACAGTGGGCATGCTGGAGACTCCACTTTGCCCCATATGTGAAGGTTTGATGGGCTGGGAAGCACATCGTATACTGCCTGGATAAGAAACTTGATCCGCTCTGCCTTCCACAGCTCCGCCCATGTCACCTTCCTCTCGATCGCGTTCTTCCATCGTGTCCAGGCGCCCTGTTGCCTCATTCCTACTGTCCTGCAGGTTCTCTCCTCCTCGACCACTGCTCTCACCTCCTTCTGGACTAGCCAGCGCCTTTCCTTCCCTTTGGTGGTGTCAATGTGGGGAGTTGAAAAGGAACCCAGTCCAGCCCTGCCTCTTGTAACCACCCCCACCAGTCTTTTGTGGTGTAATCTTACCTCTGCTTGTCAAGCAGCCTCCTCAGCCTTCCACTTCCGACCAGTCCTCACTTCAACCCCAGCCATTGCCACCTTTGGATCACTTGAGCCTCTGTATATCAACACTTCCCTAGCTCTTGTTACCTTGAACTCCTCCTCCAAGAACTTGAGCGGTCTTAAGGACTCAAAACTGTTCAGTTGCAGTTTGTTGTGGTGCCCGTAAAGTGCGATGCTACTTAGACTTTTTGGAAGCCCCAGCCATCTTCTGAGGTGGCTGCTGACCTTCCTCTCTAGGGTTTCCACAGTCGAGATTGGCACTTCGTAGACGAGTAGTGGCCACAGGATCCTGGGAAGAATACCATGCTGGTATAGCCAAGCTTTAAACTTCCCTGGCAATCCAGACCGGTCCACTGACTTCAGCCATATGTCCAGCTCAATGCAGGTTGACTGGATTGATGCAAAGTCCCTCAGGGTGCTGTCAAACACCTTGCCTAAGCTCTTGACAGGCTTCTCAGTGATGGTCGGGATTATTACACCTGCGACGCTAAACCGCTAAACCGCTAAACGCTAAAATATTATAATGGTTTTTTTTTCCCATGTTGATTATGAAAAGTGAACACAGCACGAGTAAGATATGGGTCAGACATGATTTTGACCACTTTATTAAGTTTTGTTTTGTAGAAAGCCTTTCTTTAAAGTGAATTTCGTTTTGTATAAATTGTATCTTAATTTTAATACATTTTTCATCAACCAATTGCCTGGATTTAATAAATAAGAAACAAATATAGCAGACAATATAATCATGGAGACATGGAGGCGCCGGCGCGGTCTGCACTGCACGCGAACTGTAGCGTGCGTTCTTTCGAGCTATTAGACTGCTTGATTAAAACTGCTTGATTTAACATTGCTGTAAAGATTTTTCATTTGTATTGGGATATTGTATATTTAACATCAGAATTATCAAAGCAGTACTGGGCACTGCAGTACGATTACAAGCATAAAGATTACCTGATTTTGTATCCAGAAGCACCAAGAAAAGAGCACATTTCTCTTTGTTTGAAGCCACTGTCAAAAAGCAACTTTATAATTTCATCTACAAATAAGTTAAGGCACATTACTTACTTTTTTTTCATTCTGAAGTAAGTTTCAACATTCATTCTGTAGTTAAGGAAACAGAACATGATAGAAGCCTATACCATTTAGCAATTAAAGCATAATATATTTAGATAGACACACAAGCCAAGTTAAATGCAGGATACTTATCTCTGTATCCATTCTTGATTGACTGAAACAAATGAATATAGTTTAAGACAGAACCAGGAAAAATCATTTAATTTAACAACGATTAGTAATACAGTTAGATTAAAAATTAGAATGAGATTTCAGTCTAATAGCACGATCGTGAAAACTATTGATAGTTTGCCAACATACAAGCTATAGCTAGTTATGCACAATATAGTATGCATAGTAAAACATATCTGCAACATTTATCCAGTTCACAGATAATTGTGCGTGCATGTATTAATCATTATGATACTAAAATCATAATAAAGGCTATACTACAAAAAAATCAGATGAGCCCAGAATATGAACGCAATGCATTTAATTAAACGTTTAGCATTTTCCTCCCATAGAAAACCATTATAAATGGCAAGTTATTATGTCGAAATAACAAGATATTATATCGAAATAACAGATATTATGTCGAAAAATAACGACGTAACGTCACATGGGGCGGGGCAATGCGAACCTCTAAACTCCACCTGAGTCGTTTCGCCCGATGCCTTTTAGTCTGATGCCTCTTTGTCGGAGGCCGTTTCGTCAGATGCCTTTTTGTCTGAGGCTGTTTTGTCTGATGTAGTTTCGTCCGATGCCTTTATGTCCGATGCCTTTTTGTCTGAGGCTGTTTTGTCTGATGCCGTTTCGTCCGATGCCTTTTAGTCTGAGGCTGTTTCGTCTGATGCCTAATTGTACGAGACCTGACACCTGACATTGTTTTTCCTGAGACCTGAAGCTTTTCAGTCTGAGGCGCGATGCCGTTTTGTCCAATGACTGAAGCCTTTTAGTCTGAGGCATGATGCCTTGTTTTCATATGTCTGAGGTCTGAGGATGTCCTAAAATGTACACCGTACATCATATTATCATTGAACCTTGGTCCATTCACCCTCTTCTTCCCTCATCGGGAAAAAAGTAAACTCAGCCTAAAATCAGCCTAGCTTACCGTGTGTCCTCCCACTTTTTTTAGTGGTGTTGGTTCCGGAAGTATTTTTTCCATTCATTTCTCCCATAGGGATTTCAAAAAAAAGTCTTTGTTAAAGCGAAGCGATTTAAGCCATGAACTAAGCCAACAAGCCACAAGGTGAATATTACAACATTAACATAACATTACAAACTTTAATTTGAAGCAAAAAAGTAAAATACAAAAATACAAAAGGTAGGCTACTTTAGTGATAAGAACTAAAATCCCGTGAAGCATTGTGAACAGCATAATTAAATTAAAAACAGACATTTATAAACTAATATAAAAACATTATATTTTTCAAATATACATTCAAATATTTAAGTATTTTTGTGAGCGACTCGATTACATAATTTGTAGTGCTTCATGTAGGAATTTAATTATGCTGTTAAATTTAAAGGAATAGTTCACCCAAAAATGAAAATTAAGTCATTAATTACTCACCCTCATGTTGTTCCAACCCCGTAAGACCTTCGTTCATCTTCGGAACACAAAAGAAGATATTTTTGATTAAATTTGAGAGCTGGATCACTCCTCCATAGGCTTCTTAAGGGATAGAAACTTGACGGCCCAGAAAGTCATTGAAGAAAATGTTTAAATAGTCCAAGTGACTACAGTGGCTCAACTATAAGTTTATCAAGCGACGAGAATACTTTTTGTGCGGAAAAACAAACAAAAATGATGACTTTATTCGACTATTCCTTTTTTTCCTTGTGGGCCTGAGACGAGAGTTCAAGAGATTTCCACGACGCATGCGCTAGAACTGAGAAGAGGACGTTCTTCTTCTACTACTTCTTGTTCAGTTCTCGCGCATGCGTCGTGGAAATCTCTTGAACTCTCGTCTCAGGCCCACAAGGAAGAAAAGGAATAGTCGAATAAAGTCGTTATTTTGGGGGGGTTTCCGCACAAAAAGTATTCTCGGCGCTTGATAAACTTATTGTTGAGTCACTGTAGTCACATGGAATATTTAAACATTTTCTTCAATGACTTTCTGGGCCGTCAAGTTTCACTCCTTTAGGAAGGAGGATTGATCCAGCTCTCAAATTTAATCAAAAATATCTTCATTTGTGTTCCGAAGATGAACGAAGGTCTTACGGGGTTGGTACAGCATGGGGGTGAGGCGACATTTTTTTCCGGGACGGCCACTTATTTAAAATTGGAAATTCTCTGAAATAAAAAATCTTTGGAGACTTTTGAGATATTGTAAGTACACAACTGCAGGAAATATATCACACTGTGCAAGTGATTTTGGGATATTTTATTACAAAATTCCTACATATTGTACCTTTAATGCATTTAGTAAAAACACATACATTCAATATATTTGTTTATGTCTCATTGTTCTTAAAAAAAAACCTTGAATATTAACTTTAATCGGAGCTTTACAAAACACCCAAACACTTGCTCGCATGAAAACTCTTTGAGCTGACCGGCTCAGCTCTGCCTCCCCCTTCTGTTCACCAGAGGAACAGTCTTTCAAGATGCTGTGCTATCGTGCGAACCACAGTCTATAGTGCGATCACACCGCTTACTCAACTAAATAGTTGGCTAAACCTGTGTCAGGATTGTGCTTTTCAGCTAAAGTGTATAATAAATAAAAATGTCTTTTCAAGCTTAATGTTTGAACAAGATGTGGCTTTCATTCACATTTTCAGGCATCACTCTTGAATCATACATGTAGAGGGTGCTATTGCTCAGTTTATACTATAATGTAATATTATTATTTTTTATATATAGGCCTATATATATATATATATAGTAACATGGGTGCATTTCCTGTTGACAGTTTCTGTTTGAACTTGAATCCGTTTACATATGTGTTTCAATGTATTAATAATGACTGCCAATATTGTTTTTGTTTGTGTTTTGAGGCAAAGTGCTCAAGAGGGTGTGTCACGGGCCAGATTATTAATAGCATGGAAGTATTTATAGGTTTGTTTACTGAGCGCCCAGACAGTCCAGCTAAGTCATATTAAAAATACATAAGGGCATCTCTCTCTCTCTCTCTCTCTCTCTCTCTCTCTCTCTCTCTCTCTCTCTCTCTCTCTCTCTCTCTCTCTCTCTCTCTCTCTCTCTCTCTCTCTCTCTCTCTCTCTCTCTCTCTCTCATTTTTCCACTGCTCCAAATAGAACATGCCAAAAGAATGTCTTGCAGCATGCAACATGACAAAGTAATTTTCCTGTACTGCAGGAACTGCACAAACACCAGGAACTGGAAGATAAATTCCAAAAAATAAACATAGTTCAAAGATATTACATTATTGTGACAGATGATAGCTGAAGCTTTATTTTAACCTTTTAAAGTTGCCAGCCACTGCCAGCATTTGTAATCATTCCACATTTTTATGGCCCCTAGAATATATTGTTGCATGAATATCTGAACATGCATTATATAAAAAGAAATAACAGACCCTCTGCTTTAAAAAAAAAAAAACTTTTTATTCTAGCTTCGTGCATTCTTTTTTTTATCAACACTGAATGTGGGTAAGTCTCACTAAAAAGCAACATTGAGCAAAAAGCTGAGAAAATTTCTGGGGGGGGGGGGGGGGTACTGTATGTAAAAATAAAAACAATAGGCTATGTCTGCATTTGTGATCGTAGAAACTACAAACAAGCGCTACTACTTCTCAAAACTCGCATTTGAATAGTCCGTAGCAAATTCTTAAAATATGAAAACGTCTCTGGTTACTTGCGTAACCTATGTTCTCTGAATAGGGAACGAGACGCTGCGGAAAGCGCAGTGGGATATTCTCTGAATGTGCCGATTGTCTGAAGCCTTATAGAATCACGCCAATTCATTGGCTGATGGCGTCCGCGCGATATGGCTCCGCCCCGACGCTCTTACGTCGCATCATTACATATTCGCGCGCGCGCCATCTGCTCCTCAGATTTCTCTGCCGAAAAGAAACTGTCAGCAGCGCGAGGAGCTTGGCCGCTAACGCAGCGTCTCGTTCCCTATTCAGAGAACATAGGTTACGCAAGTAACCAGAGACGTTCTCTTTCATAGGTTCACTCAACGCTGCGGAAAGCGCAGTGGGAACGGACTACCAAACTCGCCAAGCTAGAGCGCTTTTATAACTGGTAGATAAAAGAGACAACGACCGAAATGAGTTCAAACAGAAAGAACCTGGGAACCCGGGGTCATGTCAAGATCCAAGCTATAGAACCTTACAAAAGTGTGCGGAGAGGACCAGCCTGCCGCAACACAAATATCCTCCAAAAGTGCTCCTCTGAAAAGAGCTTGAGAAGATGCTACACTTCTGGTGGAATGTGCTTTAATGCTAAGAGGTGAAGGCAAGCCACGCACCCCGTAAGCCAACGAGATAGCCTCTGTGACCCAGTGAGAAATCCTCTGCTTTGATGCAGCAAGCCCACGGCGGCTAGCACCGAAGCAAACCAGAAGCTGGTTAGATTTCCTCCAACCGCCTGAGCGGTCTACATATATCTTAAGAGAACGAACTGGGCAGAGCAAGTTAAGCTTCCTATCTTCCTCAGACGAAAATGCAGGAGGGTGTGAAGCGTTAAGGTTAACTACCTGTGAGCGGAAAGTTGAGGAAAGAACCTTGGGGACATACCCTGGTCTCGGCCTCAAGGCAACTTTGACCAGGCCAGGGGCAAAGTCCAAGCAAGACTCGCTAACAGAAAGAGCTTGTAAGTCTCCCACCCGCTTTAATGAGGACAAAGCTAACAAAAGAGAAACCTTGAGAGTCAGAATCCTCTCCGGAGCTGACTCCAAGGGCTCAAAGGGGGCTTTCGTCAAACCCTCTAAGACAACAGAAAGATCCCATGGGGGAACTCTAGGGGAGCGAGCCGGTTTCAGGCGCTTCACCCCACGCATGAAGGCAGAAACTAACCTTAATTTGCCCAGGGGAATCTCATCCGATTCCCTATGCGCTGCAATAGCCGCAACATAAACTCAGAGTGGTAGCGGCTGCTCCAGCAGCAAACTTCTCCTGCAGGAATTCCAGTACTGAACCAGCAGGGCAGTTAACTGGGCTCCTATCATGTGCTAAGCACCAAGTCTCAAACACCCTCCATTTGGAAGAATATAATCTCCTTGTAGAAGGGGCTCTAGCACTCGCAATGGTCTCCTGAACGTCAGTTGGGAGACCAGAGCTTAATGCCGACGGCCTCTGATCGGCCAAACATACAGCTTCCACATGTCTGGGCGAGGATGCCATATCCTGCCCTGTAGCTGGGACAGAAGATCTTCCCTGACCGGGATCCTCCAGGGGGAAGATTCCAGTAGAGGAATTAGCTCCGAAAACCATGGCTGAGATGGCCAGAACGGAGCTACCAGGTGGAGGCGGACTCCGCTCTCTCTCACTCTGGCCAAGACCGCCTGGATCAGTTTGATGGGCGGGAAGGCATAGAGTTTCTGCGTTGGCCAAGGGTGAGCGAACGCATCTATCCCCAATGGGGCCGGGGGACTCAGGGAGAACCAAAGCGGGCATTGGGACGACTCTTGAGATGCAAAGAGGTCCACCTCCGCCTCTCCAAAAACCTCCCAGATCAGGGCCATCGTCTGGCGGTTCAACATCCATTCCCCCGATCTGAGTTTCTGTCTCGACAGAAAATCTGCCGCGAGGTTCAGAACCCCTGGGACATATACCGCTCTTAGAGATAGGAATCTGCTCTGAGACCACAGGAGTGCCTTCGAGGATGCGGCCGGTAGTTATAGAGAGTGTGGGGGGTGAGGGGAGAAAGCAGAAAGCGTCTCCTTCCTCCCGCACCAGACTGAGTAGAGAAGGTGAAATATGACCTGCACTTCGAGACACTCTGAGTGGCGAAGGTGACAGGGCAAGGAAAGGAGAGCTGGGAGGTGGGCAGAAACGCTTGTGCGGTCTGACCCAACCTTGAGGAAGCAGAGGAGCTCTCCTTTTTCTGACCGGAAGGTCAGGAACGGCTCTGGGCCGCCGGAGCAGTCGATTTGTCGGACCGCCTCAACTGGAGGCGCTTGTGAGGCCGTTGACGGGGAAACGGGCGACCGCGGGCTCCCCAAACCGTGGTAGGTGGGAGATGCCCTGGTTCGCTTCTTCTGGAAGAGAAATCCGGTCTATGAGAGGGACGTTCTCTAGGTCGCACCGGGGCGGGAGCAGAAGGTTCCCTAGCCCTCCTGGGCATGAACTGTCTGAACGCGGCCGATTGGGATTTGGAGGAGCGGAATTTCTCAACCACTGTGTTGACCGCCTCACCAAACAACCCCGTTTGAGAAATGGGGGCGTCCAAGAGGAAAACCTTCTCTTTGTCACGGATCTCCGTGAGATTAAGCCACAAGTGGCGCTCCACCGCAACAGAACCAGCCATAGAGCGACCTATAGCGCGTGCGGTATGCTTGGTGGCTCTTAAGGCTAAATCCGTAGCCTTACGAAGCTCCTTGACCGCTTCAGGAGTCACGCCGTCGCCCTCGTCCATTTCCTTCAGGACGTCCGCCTGGTAGGCCTGGAGAATGGCCATAGTGTGCAGGGTCATGCCTGCCTGCCCAGCCGCCATGTAGGATTTCCCAATGAGAGAGGAAGTAGTCCTACATGCTTTAGAAGGGAGGAGGGGGCGCGACTTCCAGGACGGCGCAGACGACGGAGCAAGATGGTCGGCTAAAGTTTCCTCAATCGCCGGAATGGCTGAATAGCCCTGTTCCACAGAGCCTACCAGGTTGGTGAAATCAGCAGCAGCCGCATTAGTGAGGCGCGAAGAGAAAGGCTGCTTCCAGGATCTGGAGATCTCATGATGCAGATCACTGAAAAATGGCAGCTTCCTCCGTTGAGGCCTAGAATTAGGGCCACTGAGAAGCCTTTCGTCGAGTTTCGACGACTGAGACTCACGTGGCTCGTCGGGCCAATCAATAGTGAGCTTCTCCGTAGCGCGCGAAAGCACGTCAACGAGCTCCGCATAGGCCGCAGTAGGCCGCGCTTCCTGGCCGCTCGGCGGGATAACCTCGTCGGCGAGAGTAGGCCCGAAATCCTCGGAGTCGGAAGCCTCGGTAAAAAGTATATCCTCCAGCCCGAAAGAAACCGCGTCGCGTGCTCCCGGGCTGGGGCGCAAATAATCGTGTGAAAATTCGACTGGCATGCCTCGCGCGTGCCGAGGGGAGGTAGGGAGAGAAAGAGCGGGGCTCGTCTGCTCGAACTCCACATCCTCAAGCTCTACATCCGAACCCCATGTCGCGGATCCTCGAGAGGCCTCGGGAGCGCGACAGGGGGAGACGAATGATTCCCTCTCAAAGACCGCGAGCCGCGATTTGAGGGTTTTGAGCAACAAATTTTCACAGAATTTGCATTTAGACGATCCTATAACTGCCTCACGTGCATGTGAAAAACCCAAACACTTAACGCACTTACTGTGTGGGTCGTCGTTAGCGATGTAACGAGCACATGGCGGAGTACAGCGTCTGTAATCCATGGCAACTTCACCGTAAGGAGAAACAGAGTTCCGCTTGAACAGTCGCAGAAGCGCCGAGAATAATCCAGATGTATTTGTAGCTCAGAAAAATCACGAGCGAAGGGCAACGTGACCGCTTCGCTCTGAAGGTAGAGAAATCTGAGGAGCAGATGGCGCGCGCGCGAATATGTAATGATGCGACGTAAGAGCGTCGGGGCGGAGCCATATCGCGCGGACGCCATCAGCCAATGAATTGGCGTGATTCTATAAGGCTTCAGACAATCGGCACATTCAGAGAATATCCCACTGCGCTTTCCGCAGCGTTGAGTGAACCTATGAAAGAGAACAGGCTGTGTCTGTGTGAGTCAGAAGCGCCAGACTTTACTTGACTCTACAAAGATAGAATTGCCCCACTTTTTAGAATCAGCCTTGTAAGTTCTCCCAGGTTCTGGAAACAGTCCTCTGAAAAATGCGCAGCACAGTCAAATATTTTGGTTGTAGCCTACTGTTCTGGAACAGTGTAGTAAATAAAACTTAACCGCTGTTTATAATTGTGTCCTCTTTTGGAAGGACAAACAAAATAGTTTGGCTTTCGCAACGAAAAACACAGCGTCTCCACGACATGGCGGCGCCGGCGGCACCAATAATACTGCGAGAATAAAAGTTACGCCTTCTTTCTTTGCATACTCTGCAGATCTTATACAGCAACATAACACAATGTTCCTTAAAGAAAAAGGAAAACAAGAAATCGCACCATATGACCCCTTTAACTCTTACCCCACCAGCGGTTTTTAAAAAAGGTTGCAAGCCAACGCCAGCAAAAATGTAATTGCCCCCTGAATATTTTTGTTTTATGAATATCTGAAATTGCAATATATAATGGACATTTCCGTCAATGGCGGGAAAGAGTTAAGAATTATTAGCCTTTGCTGCTTCAAGGAATTGAATTGAATCAAATCTTTTAATTGTCACTTAAAAATCAACAAATGGTACGGTACAAAACAAACACACTGAAATAAAAGAAAAATACAGGTACATCATAGGGGGACAGTGTTACACTTTATAATTTTGCACCTTGTCAAATCTTCACTCAAATCTTGAAAGCAAGTCTTCATTCAAAAGTGGTGGCCTTTTTTTTACATTATTTAAAATAAAAAATGTATACATAATATATGATGGTTCTACAGCATATATACTCACATATAAAATAATGACACTGGCATTTCAAATTTACAATAATATAAGATATAGTGTTGCCAGGGACCAGCCTGTTGAACAAATGTGGAGGATGACTCTGCTACCAGGTGCACACATAAACAGTACGTTGCAGTCACAGAATCCAACACAGTCTTTCTGTTTTTATCTTTTTTTTTTTTTTACTTTTTTCATCAGCATATTCTTGTATTTCTAAATTATTAACAATTAGAGATGCATAACTTGCTGAGGGTATGTCTTAAAATAAAATGTGGCTAAATACATTTTGAAATAAAGCCTTTCTCTAATGAAACTGGTGCCACTTTGGAATTGCATACATTAAAAGTAGATGATATGCAGGAGACCATAAAAAAAAGTGGTTAAGTAGGAAAATAATGTGCAGACACTATTTAAAAGATTGCATTAAAGTGCATTTTCTCTTTGTTTTAAGTCCTTGTCACTCCACAAATAACGAAAGAAATCTTTGGATCTTGATTCCCCCCCCCCCCCCCCATGGTTTTCATGGTAAGTGCAGTGAAAAGCCCTATTCACACATTCTATAGTTCTCTGCAGCCTTCAGTCAGAAATGTTCCCTATTAAACTATTGTATATATTAACAGGTTGGTGATATCATGTACAACACAGTGAGACCATTCATCTCAGACAGTAAAGTAACAATTCAAGTGATCAAGATCTACAAAAAAAGCATCTGTGTCCAGTAAACAATCTACTAAATATACTATTAGCAAACAATTTCTGCTATTAATTCAAGCCTCAAAAATGAGGCAGTCATCATAAGCATCTAAGAAAAAATAATACACCCTCTCAAAAATAACAGGGTTTGTGAGTAAAGTATAAAAATATATATCATTGATATATCAAAGAAAAAGGCACCATGAGAAGTCCCCTGGCAAAATGTCAGTCTAATCACCAGGTAAGAAAAGGAAGACAAGCTTCTACGTCCAACAGAATGTTAAGGCGAAGTTCAGTTTTAGACCTTGGAAATATTGTTCAAGCCACAGAGGCTACTTTGTCACAATCAAGAGTGTGATTTTGTTGTGAAATTTTGACGTCCTTTTCCGGAGGAGAATCTCCCTCCTCCGTCGTCCTGTTCCAGCAAGGCAGGGTGGCCAAAAACAGAAACAAACCAGACACTAAAACACAAGTGCCACTGAAGTAGAACGCCAGGTCATATGACTGAGTCCAGTCGAAGAACCAACCTATAAGAAAAGAAAATGGAGACAACATCAGTAAAAGAGCAGGGTTGTTTGAAAGCGCCCTGTTGTGAGATATCACTCCATTTGTTGAGCCAACAAGGGAAATATATTTATATAAAGCTATTTTTTTTTATTCTTGAAAGCATTTGTCTTTATTTTGAACTGCACTGGAGTTGATAAGATTATTCTTCTTACCTACAACAGGCGGCCCAAGAGTGATTCCAAACCCTCCGAAGCACATGAGAATGCCATGAGCGTGACTGAGTCGTTCCATGCCCACTATCTTGGTAGTGATGTAGGATGTGATAGACCAATTTCCTGAGAAAAATCCAACCATGGCCGACAGAACTTGCAGACCCAGGTAGCTCTTAAAAACTGGGATGAGCAGCAGAGTCAAACCTGTGCCTGTCAGCGTCAGGGCGTACAGGTACAGGCTGTTCACCCATTGCATGTCTGCCAGCACACCCAAGACCAGCTTACCGATGCCTGTTGTCAATGCAACGATTGAGACGAGGGGTATTAGTGCAATCCCATCAATAAGCCCCTCGCTCTGAGCTACGTCCTCCATGAAGAGAACAGGTGGGAATGCCCCTAAGCTGAACAAGAAGATGGCGATGCAGAAAGCCATGAAGACACGGTCCTGTAGGAGCTCTATAGTCTTGCACAGGTACCGTCTATAGGGGCGCATCCGCTTCTTAATGGCTCGTGCTACTGTTGAACAGGACAATATCCCGCCATTTCTTTCCCCTTCACTCTCTTGCAGCTCTGTGGGTTCCATGGTGATCAACAGCTTCATGGCGGCTATGTTATTGGCTGAGCCGGGTGTGGTTTTCAGATCCAGGAAAGAGTCAATGATAATGGCAGTAGGTTTGGTGTAGAGTGGTTCTGGTTCCTCTGTATGCTGTAGAGCAGCTCTCTGTTTTAAGTAGTAACCAGGTAAGTTCATAGGTCGCATTGGCCCAGCACATGCCATCAGGTTGAGCGCCAGTGCTCCAATGATAAGCAGGCAACCCTCCAATCCAAACAACTCAATGAGCTCATTCTGGACTGTGGCGTAAATGAACCCACCCGCACTTGTACCTGAGAAAGATGAAAAGAATCATTATATGTTCCATTGTGAAAAATCATTTTAAGGAACATAAACATACAGAATCTATCTATCTTTTTTTTCTTTTCTTTTTTTGCTATCTGCTCCACATCTAATGAAAGTTCAATAACCTAAATAAATAATGATTTTTTTTTCACTAAATTTGCCAAAGCAAAAAATACTTATGACAGGTAATCAATACAAACTAAGGTATGATGTATCAATATATATCATAATATAAAGGTTCTTGAGGATGTCCTCCCTACTATAGTTTTCCCTCGTCAAATAGGGTTTATAAGTACCATATTGCCAACCCTTTTTCTATTTCTGCCATTTACTTAATGTTAGAGTGGAGTGGGAGTTCCTTGTCTTATTTTTGGAAAAAATTGGATTTGGCACCATCTTTTTTTTTCTTGGATTAAATTACACTCAGCAGGGGTGTCCTTTAAGCCCAACTTTATATGCAGACGATCTATTGCTTTTTATTTCTAATCCTCAGACTTCTTTGCACACTGCCCTGTGCTTGCTAGAGAATTTTGGTCAATTTTATGGTTATGCTTAATCTGCGCAAGAATGATTTTTTTTCTCGTCCAATTAACAAGGTAGCTAAGCAATTACAGTATTAAAATATACCATGTACATTCACAAATGTACATTCACCTAGCTTGGGATCTGTATTAGACGCCATCATAAGTCTTTTTTTAAACAGTTTTGGTAAACTTCTCCAACAGATTAAAAAATATCTTTCCAGGTTGTCCCCTCTAAAAATTTTGTATTGAAATTGAAATTTAATTTTAATCTTAAAAAGATGGTATTGCTCCCTAAATTCCTTTACCTTTTTCAGTGCTTACCTTAATTAAAAACATTCATTTCTAGTTATATTTGGACTGGTAAGCATCCCTGTCTGTGTAAAGCATTGCTTCGGAGGTCCAGATGCAGCGGCGGTATGGCCCTACCGAACTTTAAGTTTTACTACTGGGCAGCCAACATACGAAACAATGTATTGGTGGAACTACCACTTCTTGCCTAATAAAGATCATAGATCTAGATCATCCTGGTTGGATATGGAAATTCGTGCTGATAAGCAAATCTCCCTAGCTAGACTACAACTAATTTCCCATATTCCTGCTGATTGCCCAGAATGAAACACTCGTTGAGGATTTGGAGCCAGTTGAGACAATCATTTGGCTTTCAGGATTTCTCTCTTTTTAGCGGACCAACTCTTAATTGATCCATCCTGCATCGAGATCGAGGGCGAAAAAAGTGATTACGAGCTCGTAATCACTTTTTTCGCCCTCGATCTCGATGCAGGATGGATCAATTAAGAGTTGGTCTGACAAAGGGATAAAATGTTTCAAAGACTTATTTATTGACAATTAGTTTTCTCCCTTTGAACAGGGGATTGTTGAATCTGATTTGTATTGAAAAACAAATAAATAAATAAAACTTTGCGAGAGAAAATATCATAACACATTCTATTCCATAGAGTGAAGTTACATTGAAAGAGAGAATTTAAAGGCCACACCTGTGGTAACAATGCCCAGGGCTAGGCCACGCCTCTTGTCAAAGTACTGGCAGGTTATGGTCAATGTGGCAGCATAGACAAGTCCGCAGCCCATGCCTTAAACACAGAAACACCAATGTAACATTTCACAACTTTATTTACACATTTGCCGTTTCTGTTTCACATTTCTCTGTAACTATACATTTAATGTCAATCTCAAAAACCATAAATTATGCATATACACACACAAACACAAACTAAAGGCCTTGTCAGCAATTATCTCCAGTGAGGATAGGCTAGGGTGTAGGTAATGATGGAGTTGACGAGTCAGTCAATAGTGCTAAATTTTATATAATTTCCTATATTATGTACTTCTGATTGAGGGGACAAAAGAGGTGAATATACCTAAACAACAGGATGAAAACACTCGTGTGACTGATTGGTTGATTGATAGATTGACTGGTGTATGTAAAGTAACTCCACTGAACTGAATATGCAATGGTATTTGTGGGTAATACATTTCTGTGTGTGTGTGTGTGTGTGTGTGTGTGTGTGTGTGTGTGTGTGTGTGTGTGTGTGTGTGTGTGTGTGTGTGTGTGTGTGTGTGTGTGTGTGTGTGTGTGTGTGTGTGTGTGTGTGTGTGTGTGTGTGTGTGTGTGTGTGTGTGTGTGTGTGTGTTCAGAGGAGGGGTTGGCACCGTAAACAGTGAAGGTAACATGGTTTTAAATTATAAACTGTCAGTGAATAACAATTAAAAGCAACCCTGTCACAAACATTCTAACATATTCATCTGAAATATGCAAACTATTTAGCACTTACTGACAATCATGCACACAAACACATACTATCACTCTCTACTAATGCAGGGCATTCACACATAGATTCACATGTTCATACAAGATATTCATGAAGCTTTGAGTCTGCTCAATAAACAGACTCAAACAAACACATCTGTTTCTAAATACCAGCAAAGTGCTATTTAATGAACACTAATGATGCTGTTATTTTCTTACCGACGACAATGCCGTAGGAGAAAATGAGGAAAGAGACGCTCGGAGCAAAAGCGCTCAGCATCAGACCACCGGCCACCATCACACCGCTGAAGACAGTAACGGGCCGTGCACCGAAATTATCCACACAGACACTGCACACCGGGCCTACAAAGAGAGACACAGGAACAGCATCTTACTGAATGCAAACGACACAGAAGAATCTGATTAAGGATCTAGAAGAAAAATAATGCACACCACAATTTGGACAATTTACCAAACAATAAAAAACCCATTGGAGCTAGGCTGCTGTGTTGTAGCAGCACAGCACTGAAATGCCTTCGTCCTTCCACGTAGACTTATGTACAATTTTATATTTTTTGTTGCATATTATTTTCACTTTTAGTCTTTTCATTTGATCTTGAATTATTGCATGTAGTTTTTTTTTTTACCACGCAGTTATTTTAATAATGCACTATTTTCAGTGTGTCAGATAAGGCACCACAAATGCACATTATTTGTCTTGCCAATAAAAGCTAAACCTGAAAACTAAATGATTGGTACCATGTTATAAGACCCCTCACAAAACAAACAGCCCTTCTGTTCTATTAAGGTGTAAAGGGGACCCTCATTCCAACTGTCTTAACATATACTAAAATAGACACTGTCAAACTTCAGTGATGAAGAGAACATGTTTGTCTATCTATGATTAGAAATAACAAATTACTCAGTAGTGAGTTGCTCCTAATATGGCCAAAATGCCTGGACTCGGAAGAGCATCTGGTGAAAACAGTGTGTGTTTGTGCCATCCAGACTAAATAATTTCCCCGTTTTTATTTTGATGGCTCATTAAGTTCTTTACTGTCTGGTATGGGATACTTTATATCCCCTAACATCACTGCCAAATGCCCTCAACCACATTTAAGATTACTCAACACCAGCCATTACTCAACACTCATTTCAGACAAAGTAGAGCTCTACATACTGACCAGCATTATCAGTATGAATGGACAACTCTAAAGCCGAATCAGAACCTTCTAACCCATAATAACCAATATTCTATCAAACATAATGCGAAACTAAACTATATAATAGCCAATAGAACCAGTGGAGATGCCAACTATCTGCTCTGTTTTCTCCATAGCTCTATCCCAGAGTATGTCTAATCAGGAATTATTCAGATACTGATGTGTACTGATGGGATGTGTGTGTTTCACAGGCCAGAAACAACTCTACTTTTCTGAATCAGCATGACCAGGGCACACAACAACATGCCCATGCTCTCAAATACACACCCATGTCCCTGCCAGTTCTGTCCAGTCATGATTCATGACTTTCCTTGTCATGACGATAGACTACACAGCTATGCCTGTAAACAAAACCTGACACCTCCAAAACACGCACAGACACATTTACACACGCGCATTCTGCCTGTGTGAACTTTTACTGTAGCTCATGAAAGTTGAGAGAGGGCTGCCTTTCTTGTCTTCAGAAACACACTGTTATTTCCTTTCTCTTTGCGTTATAAGAGAGCTGTTAGTATTCCCATTAATCTCAGTCATCGCAAACTTTTCATTAACGGTTAAAGAAATGTATATGTTGCCTGCAAAACAAAGGGAAAAGAATGGTCATAATTGACAGCACATCTTAAAAGGCATAATTTGATAATCAGATTATGGCATTTTCCACCAGGGGCTAACTTGCATGCTAACCAGCCAAACCTAGACTCCTTGACCATATTTCTAAGTAAAGTTTAGGAAGTGTTATTCAGGACTCATTGTCAATTTGACCCCTGCAACACAGACAGTAATGAATGACTGTAAAGAACTGCACTGTAAACAAGTAGACAATTACTCTATCTGTCAGCGTGTCTTCTCATGGAACAAGGCATTAAAGAACTGAGTCAGCAGCATACTATGTAAATAAAGAGCAGTGCTGTATGTTTTAGTGTGTGATTTCTATGTCCGATTATACAAGAAACAGGTTTGATATTAGAAAAGAGCTGTATAGTTTATCTCATTCACCTAGTTTTCTACTAAAAATAGGCAAAGACAAAATGTAGGAAAAAAAAAAAAAAAAATTTGCTAATAAGGTAAGGAAAAATTAAAGTAAAACTTACATTACACAATTTGGCTTGCAAAGTTGTTGTTGTTGTTGTTGTTGTTGTTTTTTTATGTTGGAAACCCATTTGTCAGCATGTGTGATCATGTGAATTACATAACCATAAGGGACTTTCTGTTTGCACGTGCTGCTTTTTATTAGGAAACCTGTACACTTTCTGTATCTCCCTCTCTCACACACACACACACACACACACACTGGTTTCCATATTTTATGGGGCCTTTCCATAGACATAATGCTTTTTAGACTGTACAAACTGTATAGTCTATCCCCTAACCCTACCCATCATAGAAAAATTTCCACATTTTTACATTAAAAAAATGGTTTATAAGCTGTTTTCCTCATGGGGACCAACAAAAATGTCCCAAAAAAATTGGTATTACTATCCTTGTGGGGAGATTTGGTTGGTCCCCATAACGTAAGGAATACCAGGTACACACACACAAGAGAGAAATGATCATTACTCACTGGTGATGAGCGCCATACCAGACACCATGGATCCGACCCAAGCCGTCATGCCTTTTCCTTCCTGGAAGGCACTGAGCCACTCTGGGTACAACACCCCAACGGACTGGGGGGATCCTGATGATAGGAACTGGGCCATGAAGGAGGCCACCACAATAATCCATCCCCATCCACCATCTAAAGCACCCTCAGCCTTTACAGCACCCATTCTCAGCACTGATCTTATGCTGACTTCACTTGACACAGGGGTCTGCAAAAAGAAAGGGTGAAACATGATAATAGGAAGCTCACACAACAAGCAGTGACAGCAGTGTGACATGCCATCATTTATGCGAAACTAATTTAAATATCATTCTTGCAGGAATGCTGTATGTAATTATATTTAATTAGCAATACTCTATTTAATCTTGACACACAAATAACTATTTAAGTTTAACTTTATATAAAAAGCTACAATGTGATTAAAATGAGTGAAATTTTTAAATGTTAAATGGCAAGTTACTGCACCTATAATGTTCACTTTTGCATCAAATCATGATTGTTCCCGTGGGTGTTATTTGTTAACTCACACAAGATGTGAAATAGCTGTGGCACTTACGACAGGTGGAGGATGTTGCTCTTGCTTGCCGAGAGCGGTGTGCTGAACCGCTCGTGCCTGGTAGACCAGGCCAGTCTCACGTACCTCTCTGCTGAATACCTTCTCGAGATCAGCAACGCGCGCCGCCTAGTTTTAAACGCTTCTGGACACAGGCCACACCTCGAATGTGGAGGGACCACTGAGCGGGCTGCCTTCTTATCGCCCTGTTTTCTTTTATTTACGTCCATAACATAGATGACATACCGCAGTCGCGAGGAGAACTGGTGTCGTTTGGAGCGCGCGGATGCATCTTCCTCTTCAGCGCGCGCAGAACGGTGCAACGGAAGCGAGCTGAAGTTTTTCATTTTCTCAACATGCGCTCTTCTATCCTGTAAAATAAAGAACCGGTTTGAAGCTGTTTTCACCGGTCAGACTTGTGAAATCAAATGGATCAACTGTGCGATCAACTGGAAAGAAGAGCGATTGCGTCCGTCTCTGTTGCTTTTGCATTCTATTAGTATTTTATTGCGTCCTAGGAAAACTGTTACTTTAAAATGCTGGTATAATAATTATTATGCAAATAAATATTTAAAAATGTAAAATAAAAATTTAATAGAAAATCATAATAAATCATAATTATTTATTAATATAGCATAGCATCAAAATTATTAAACTACGTTTTCTATGCTGAAAGTGAAACATCAGCTCCTTATTGTTTATGAACTAGGCTATACAACTGAGACTCTGTGGACATATGACATACAGTTCACATACATATTCTGCAATTTTCATAAGACAAACAAACTTATAGGCTATAGCCTATAAGGACACATTTTTGAGTAACGTTAGGCCTAGGCTAAATCTTTGGACATTTGAAATCAAGGTTATGTCTAATAAACAAATTAATGTCTAAATGTTTTTTTATTATTATTATTATTATTATTATTCAGGTTATGCATCTCTGAAGTGATGTGCAAATTTTAAAATAAAAATCCCAATACCTGCACCCATGGGTCAAGGATAGTCTGTCTACATACGTGACTTTCAGGTTTCCATGGTAATCATTCACTCGTGCATTAGCCCATGCTCGCACCCGCGCCGAATCCATCAGTATCAGTTCAAAACGGCAAAAACTCTTCACTCGTTTTTCACGAAAACGTCAAGCACTGTAAGTTAGTTGTCATGTGGTATCCGAATTGTGTTGCACAATGATGAATAACTCTGCCTATTTCTCTTGTTGAATTAAGAAGTTTTGTTGTAAATTGAAAATATTCACTACCCGCAAAAACGTCCACTAATACTATTTTCAATCTTTTTTTATTCGTAATGTCTTTTATTTTCACAGATATGTTATCAAAGCCCTTCAAATTAGAATAAACATGGTGATTGTTAATGCTGAATTTGTATTTTCATGCAATAACAGCCACGATCTGCTTGAATCAGGCAGCGTTGTAACATTTACATGATGTTTACCATAATTCGGTAACACTTTACATTAACACCAGAACATAATTGCAGGGGAGAATGGGGACGGTTGCAACACTTTTTGCATTTCTCTCAGTTACTCAGAGACTATTTGGACAAGACCAACCAAATTTGGATTAAACATGCATCTGTCTGCTAATTACCCATACCATTTAAAGATGATTACATATGACATATCGTTCACAGTATTTATTTGAATGGAAGAATCCAGATGTTGCAACTGACCCCAACCCAGGGGACAGTTGTAACACAATCAGGGACGTTTGCAACATGTTAAAAAATACATTAAATTTCACTAATTAACTTGAGCTTTTTGTCTCAATGAGCATAGAATTCTGAAAATATTAACTGTTTTACTATAATATTATAGTATTATTTATCTATACAATAATATTATTGTATTATTTATTTATTTAGTCATATTTATCAAATAACAGTTATTGAGTTTTGTTTGTTTATGTGTAGAACATAGGCCTACATAGATTCAGTGTGCAGGTGTTACAGATGCTATTCAATCTCTCCATATTTCAGTGTCAGACAGGAAGAATTGAACAATTTGCAATCCAACAAACTTTTATTAAACATGTATTTATTAAACAAAACTGCAACTGTTTTAAAAACTGATTTATATTTACACTTTTTTCTGGCTCCTGCTTTGGGATGTGGCCGGATAGCTTTAGGTGAGAAGTTTTCTGTACCCATCCCAGAGGTTGATGGTCTTTATGGGAGATGCACAGAAGGAAGGTGGCCCTGTTGGAGGAGGCACAGCGGAAGGTGGCTCTGTAGGAGGAGGTAGCCCTGTTGGAGGAGGTACAGTGGAAGGTGGCCCTGTCGGAGGAGGCACAGCGGAAGATGGCTCCGTCGGAGAGGGTAGCCCTGTTGGAATAGGCACAGCAGGAGGAGGCCCTGTTGGAGGAGGCACAGCGGAAGATGGCCCTGTTGGAGAAGGTGTTTTACTATGGTAAAGTACTATGGAAGGTGTTGGAATAGGCACAGCAGGAGGAGGCCCTGTTGGAGGAGGTACAGTGGAAGGTGGCCCTGTCGGAGGAGGCACAGCGGAAGGTGGCTCTGTAGGAGGAGGCACAGTGGAAGGTGGCCCTGTCGGAGGAGGCACAGCGGAAGATGGCTCCGTCGGAGAGGGTAGCTCTGTTGGAATAGGCACAGCAGGAGGTAGCCCTGTCGGAGGAGGCACAGCGGAAGATGGCTCTGTCGGAGAGGGTAGCCCTGTTGGAATAGGCAAAGCAGGAGGAGGCCCTGTCGGAGGAGGCACAGCGGAAGATGGCTCCGTCGGAGAAGGTAGCTCTGTTGGAATAGGCAAAGCAGGAGGTAGCCCTGTCGGAGGAGGCACAGCGGAAGATGGCTCTGTCGGAGAGGGTAGCCCTGTTGGAATAGGCAAAGCAGGAGGAGGCCCTGTCGGAGGAGGCACAGCGGAAGATGGCTCCGTCGGAGAAGGTAGCCCTGTTGGAATAGGCACAGCAGGAGGAGGCCCTGTCGGAGGTGGCACAGCGGAAGATGGCTCCGTCGGAGAGGGTAGCTCTGTTGGAATAGGCACAGCAGGAGGTAGCCCTGTCGGAGGAGGCACAGCGGAAGATGGCTCTGTCGGAGAGGGTAGCCCTGTTGGAATAGGCAAAGCAGGAGGAGGCCCTGTCGGAGGAGGCACAGCGGAAGATGGCTCCGTCGGAGAAGGTAGCCCTGTTGGAATAGGCACAGCAGGAGGAGGCCCTGTCGGAGGAGGCACAGCGGAAGATGGCTCCGTCGGAGAGGGTAGCCCTGTTGGAATAGGCAAAGCAGGAGGAGGCCCTGTCGGAGGAGGCACAGCGGAAGATGGCTCCGTCGGAGAAGGTAGCCCTGTTGGAATAGGCAAAGCAGGAGGAGGCCCTGTCGGAGGAGGCACAGCGGAAGATGGCTCCGTCGGAGAAGGTAGCCCTGTTGGAATAGGCACAGCAGGAGGAGGCCCTGTCGGAGGAGGCACAGCGGAAGATGGCTCTGTCGGAGAGGGTAGCCCTGTTGGAATAGGCAAAGCAGGAGGAGGCCCTGTCGGAGGAGGCACAGCGGAAGATGGCTCCGTAGGAGAGGGTAGCCCTGTTGGAATAGGCACAGCAGGAGGAGGCCCTGTCGGAGGAGGCACAGCGGAAGGTGGCTCTGTAGGAGGAGGTACAGTGGAAGGTGACCCTGTCAGAGGAGGCACAGCGGAAGATGGCTCCGTCCGAGAGGGTAGCCCTGTTGGAATAGGCAAAGCAGGAGGAGGCCCTGTCGAAGGAGGCACAGCGGAAGATGGCTCTGTCGGAGAGGGTAGCCCTGTTGGAATAGGCACAGCAGGAGGATGTCCTGTCGGAGGAGGCACAGCGGAAGATGGCTCCGTCGGAGAGGGTAGCCCTGTTGGAATAGGCAAAGCAGGAGGAGGACCTGTCGGAGGAGGCACAGCGGAAGATGGCTCCGTCGGAGAAGGTAGCCCTGTTGGAATAGGCACAGCAGGAGGAGGCCCTGTCGGAGGTGGCACAGCGGAAGATGGCTCCGTCGGAGAGGGTAGCTCTGTTGGAATAGGCACAGCAGGAGGTAGCCCTGTCGGAGGAGGCACAGCGGAAGATGGCTCTGTCGGAGAGGGTAGCCCTGTTGGAATAGGCAAAGCAGGAGGAGGCCCTGTCGGAGGAGGCACAGCGGAAGATGGCTCCGTCGGAGAAGGTAGCCCTGTTGGAATAGGCACAGCAGGAGGAGGCCCTGTCGGAGGAGGCACAGCGGAAGATGGCTCCGTCGGAGAGGGTAGCCCTGTTGAAATAGGCAAAGCAGGAGGAGGCCCTGTCGGAGGAGGCACAGCGGAAGATGGCTCCGTCGGAGAAGGTAGCCCTGTTGGAATAGGCAAAGCAGGAGGAGGCCCTGTCGGAGGAGGCACAGCGGAAGATGGCTCCGTCGGAGAAGGTAGCCCTGTTGGAATAGGCACAGCAGGAGGAGGCCCTGTCGGAGGAGGCACAGCGGAAGATGGCTCTGTCGGAGAGGGTAGCCCTGTTGGAATAGGCAAAGCAGGAGGAGGCCCTGTCGGAGGAGGCACAGCGGAAGATGGCTCCGTAGGAGAGGGTAGCCCTGTTGGAATAGGCACAGCAGGAGGAGGCCCTGTCGGAGGAGGCACAGCGGAAGGTGGCTCTGTAGGAGGAGGTACAGTGGAAGGTGACCCTGTCGGAGGAGGCACAGCGGAAGATGGCTCCGTCCGAGAGGGTAGCCCTGTTGGAATAGGCAAAGCAGGAGGAGGCCCTGTCGAAGGAGGCACAGCGGAAGATGGCTCTGTCGGAGAGGGTAGCCCTGTTGGAATAGGCACAGCAGGAGGATGTCCTGTCGGAGGAGGCACAGCGGAAGGTGGCTCTGTAGGAGGAGGTACAGTGGAAGGTGACCCTGTCGGAGGAGGCACAGCGGAAGATGGCTCCGTCGGAGAGGGTAGCCCTGTTGGAATAGGCACAGCAGGAGGAGGCCCTGTCGGAGGAGGCACAGCGGAAGATGGCTCTGTCGGAGAAGGTAGCCCTGTTGGAATAGGCACAGCAGGAGGTAGCCCTGTCGGAGGAGGCACAGCGGATGTTCAAATTCACATTCCTGGAATATCTCCCCATTAAATGGCCAAATCCCTGTGCATCTAAATCCTGCCTGCCCATTTGTGGCCCTGACTATGCCTGGGATGTCGTAAATCGACATTGTTAACCCTGGATGGGTTTTCATCCAGGAGTCGCAGAATGAGTTGACGACTCTTTTAAGGGGCCCATAAACACTTTTGTCGAGTGGCTGCAGCTTGTGAGAGTGGGTTGGGGGGGGGGGGGTGAATTCAGGACAATGCCATGACTATGGCAGAATTTGATGACTTCCACAGACAGGTGCGAGGGGTGGTTGTCAAGAATTAAAAGAACTTTGGACTCTGAGGAGCTCTTCGTATGAAACTGGGAGTGCTTCAAGTATACCAGGAATTCAGCCTCTTACATCCTCCCTGATGCGTTGGCTGTCCCAATGCAGCCAGATGGGCCATCCCGGAATGAGGTTTAAAGTGCACTCGTGGGAAAATGAATATCGGTGATATGGTGTTCCCAAGTGCATTGATTCCACAGGCTAGTGTGACGAGTGTGCCTCTTTCTGCCGAGGTGGCTGGACCTACTTGCCTTTCACCACGTCTTGCCCCAACCCTTTTGGGATTTTGGACCGTCGTTATCCCTGTTTCGTCCATGTTCCACACGTTTTGTGGTTCAAACTTGTGTTTGTCCAAAACCTTGCTCAAATTGTCGAAGAAGTTGTTAACATTCGTTCGATTAAAACTGGCTGCCCTCGAAAGGCTTGTGGCTTGGGGACGCCTTATCGAGAGAGTGGGGTGCCTCTTTAGAAAGCCAGTGAACCAGTCAACACCAGCCATACTGGTCTCACTCCACTTTGAGGGAAAATAGCCGTTGTAGTGAGAGGCTAGTTGAAAGGCAAACTTCCGAACCTGAAATAAAATGTAAATATTGTCCATCTCTCTATCTTCCTCCCTCTCTCTCTCTCTGTCTTTCTCTCTCTCTTCTATAGGCTACATAATTCTCTTGTTAAAATTTGTTTTTCTCGCATATTTATCTTACCTCTTTGGGAATTAACCCATAGTATTGTGTTTGGTCGTGCGGTACATTATAATGTCTGTGTAGATGCTCTTGGTATTTTAGGATCACATGTTCGACCTTTTACCAAGAATCTGGGTGTGATTTTTGATAATGCTTTTAAATTTGATAAACAGATTAGTTCAGTTGTTAAAACTAGTTTTTTTCAGCTGAGGCTTCTGGCGAAGGTCAAGCAATACCTGCTACGCAAAGACTTTGAAAGAGTCATACATGCTTTTATTATGTCCCGTTTAGACTACTGTAATTCTTTGTATGTTGGATTGGAGCAGTCATCCCTTCGTCGGTTACAGTTAGTCCAGAATGCAGCAGCTAGACTTCTAACCGGGACTAAAAAGCGCGACCATATTTCACCAGTCTTAGCCACGCTGCACTGGCTTCCTGTTTGTTTCAGGATTGAATTTAAAATTGTACTAATGGTTTTTAAAATTTTAAATGGGTTGTCACCGTCTTATTTAACGGAGCTCTTACATTTCCATACACCTGTCAGAGCACTGAGGTCTTGTGATCAGTTGCTCCTCGATGTGCCCAGATCTAGGTTGAAGAATAAAGGTGACAGAGCCTTTGCAGTGGCTGCTCCACACCTCTGGAATAGTTTACCTATTCATGTAAGGAAAGCTCAGACCATTGTAACATTCAAGTCCTTGCTTAAGACCCATTATTATGCCTTGGCTTTCAATTCAAGTTGAGCTTTGATATCTTGACCTATTGTTGCTTATTTTTATTGTATATTGTGTATTGTTTGTGTATTTTTATTTTAGTTTATTTTTTATCTTGAATTTTGTTAAGCACTTTGGTCAATCATGGTTGTTCTTAAACGTGCTATATAAATAAAAAAGAAAAAGATAGTATAAGTCAGCTGCCCTTTTTAAATATTCTCTGAGGCTCCTCTCTTGGTCCTCTGAGAACTCTTTTCTGCTGGTCCAGTACCCTGCTCTCTCGGTAACTTATCCGATCCTTCGCCTGTAAGTTTCTCTCTTTTTTTATTCAATCGAAAAAAGGTGGTGTGACAGATGGCAAAGTGCTTGGCTACTGCCCTGACTGTCCTGCCCTCATCCCTGATTACATCTGATGCTCGTTCCAAAATATTGAGGGGAACCCCTCTGTTAGAAACCCTCTTCCTCACTCTTGGCATACTGAAAACAAACAGAATAAAACTATCCTTCTTACTATCCTTTTATGTACCCCACAATGACTTGTTTATGTTGAAAAATACTGTTGTGTGGTCTGTTTGATATGGTTGCTTAGCTTGGGGACAGTTACAACAACTTGTTGCAACCGTCCGCAACCCTATCAGCCATGACAGAACATCATGTGCTAGCTAGACACACTGACCTTGACACATGCTAACCATGTCACTTAGAAGTCAACAAAACAATAATTCAAAGTAAGTTTTGATTAATTCATACAAAAGGTCAGGACCGTATGACACAAATACAGTTCATGAAAAAAATTATTTTCATACCTCTAAAACAAGTTTTGTTCAATAAATGCAGCAGCAGATGTTAAATATATATCTTCTGTCTTCTTGGTGGGGGTAGGGTCTAACTGTGCATGTGCAGTATGAGTGTCATCACTCTAGCATGTTTCTGATTGGAGGAATAAGACTTGTTGCAACTGTCCCCATTACACTGTAACAGAGATACATTAAAATAAAGTGTAACCGAAATATCTGTTTGATGTCAGAGCTGAAGTTATTGAATGTCATTGACATGTTTAGAATGTGCCCCAGAGCAAACTTCATAGGACTAGACTTCTGTTAGGCCTAGATTAAAAACTTCTTCCCACCCTTCTGTCTCTCCTCTCTGTCTGGGTGGTCAGCTGAACTTTTGTGCTGGGTGAGTGCGTGAGGGTCAGACGGCTTGGGCTTTAAGCCCACCGAGATCCTGTTCCTGTCCAATGCTTGTACTCGTTCCCACACAGACATAAAACAAGAAGGAGAGTCGTCCCCCACCCTGACTCTGTAATCCCCTCTGACATGAAAAGAGAGGGAACAAAAAAGAAAGAACAGAACAGAACAGTTAATTGCATTTGCCTCATATCACTTTTTTGGACAACATCTCTTCTTATGCAGCGTGGCAGCCCGCAGAGATCTGGGAAGCCAATGGGATACTTCTGGAAGGAACATATGCTTGGCTCTCAATTACATTTGGTTTAAAAAGTAAAAAACTGCACTTGACATGATGGATAGAGCAAGTTCATCTACAGTACCAGTCAAAGGTTTAAACACACCTTCTCAAGTCTTTATTACTACTATTTTGCACAGTTAAGAATTACAGCAAAGTCATCTGTGAAACAAGTATACACATTAAACAGAGGCTAACTGTTTTGTTTTAAATTCTTTAATGTACCTCCTGTTACTAAACACTTGGCAATCTCTCAAAACTTCACAAGTAGCCACTTGAGATGCTTTTCCAGCAATCTTGAAGTAGTTCCCATGCATGCTGGGTGCTTAATTGTTTTCCCTTCACTCTCTGGCCCATTTTTTTCCTTTTTAATTAAAATGTTTGTTTCATAAATAAATTCATACAAAAGCACAATTTATATTTGTCAACAAAACTAAAGGGGTTTAAGATCATAATAAAGGTTAAACAGTTGAGTGTCTAAACTTTTGACTAATAGGTTACCATCTTGATTCTCCATTTGTGCAAGAGGGTCAGAGCAGACTGAATTGTAAAAAAGCTTTTGGTTTAATTTTGTTTGGTTTAATTTGCTGTAATGTTAATGAATACCATTCTTATTAAGAGGTTGTTGTTGTATTTTTCCATTTGACCCATTTCAGAGGAAGTGTGCATAATGAGAGCAGTCCATCAAATCTGTGCTGCAGAATTAGAGGATATCTGGAAAACAAAAGCTGTGAGTGTGACATGATCTCCTTGTTTACTATGAGCTTTCGCTTCCTCTTTCAGGAGTGCTGACTCAAATGTTTTTTTTAAGTTGACTAGCATGGCAGGAGAACACAAACCTTGAGCGACCTCTGTGATATCCTCCACTCGCTTCCCTTTTCCCCCTCGTCCTCTGTTTTTCACTTGCTTACACATACAGCATCTCCTGACGTTTACAGTCTTGCTTTACCATTCCATGCCCCTAAACAGCTCAGCGGCAAATCAAGCCAAGGTCAACTGAGGTCAGGGAAAGTGAATCTCTCCAAAGACTGATGCAGGACAGTGGAACTTGTGCACTGCAGTAGAGCTGCTTTAATTAGCATCTTCATCTTAACACGCAGAGCATCATATAAGTGTAACTAAACTAATACGTCAAATAACTTTCTATCAGGACCATTTTTCACCTTTTAATTATTAAATACCAAATGACTGAAACATTTTGTTTTGTCTTATGTACCCCAAAGATTCAGAATGCTCAAGTGATTGACATCAAACCAGAAATGTTACTCTTGCATTTTCGCTAATTTTATTAGTGTCTCTTAAATTAAAACAATTGATATGGGTGAAAAGACTTGCCAAATAGCTTCCTCTTCCTTTAATGAACTTATTTGTCTATAACAACTTTTGAAAGGCTCTCTGTGATTGTTACCAGAATTATAATTATTATAATTGTTTTGTATTAACATTATTGACTTTAGCAAGTATTATTTATTTTATTATTTTATTGTATTATAATTATTATTGACATTTGACATGATTGCTATCAGAATTTGTATCATTATTATTAATGATTAATATATATAACCACTTTGAAATGATAAGGTTATGCATTTTGATCAGTTTTGAGATGTTGAGCTTCAAAGTTTTTGCATTCCATTCGACTTTGTAGAACCTTTTTGTTTTCTAAATAAAATATCCCAAAATGTACACAACTTTTTAAAAAAAACATCACATAATGTAAATAAGTTGTCACAGAATAAGAATATCTGAATAACTCAATTTTGACAAAAATGTCAAATAGAATCGTATAATTCCAAGGCGATGATTTATTTATTTTTAAACAACTAAGTCATAATTTCTGTTTTAAATCTTTACAAGCACCCCTGGTTGTTCCCTACCTGTTGTTAATGCAGTCACACGGTTATATCTATGTTAGTTCTTTCAGAACCACAAACAGTGAACTGCATGACTTCAACTATTCCTCGAATCTGACTTGAGGGTCAGTTACACCCCCCTGACAACCCTAGCCTGACAAAACCAGTCTGAACCAGGTGAGAGTGGCTTGGCAGAGAGAAAGCAGAACAGGACAGCTTATGCTGAAATACTTCTGCAGGGATTACCACACAGCTACAGGACTGTATGTGTGTGAGAACCAGTGCTTGGTAAGACATAAGAGAGGTGTTGGGTAATTAGAATGGAAAACTGTGGTGGGGGGTTGATGTGCAGTGCCAAGCAGGTGTGCAATATTACCTGACACCTACAGAGGGCTGATGTTATAAAGTTGATGCACAATGTCTGTACATTGCAAACTGAAGTTTCACACACACATTTAGAATTGCTAACATGTGCTCTATGATAGGTATCAAGACATCTTGGTAACGACTGAATGCCGAAATGGAAATGCAACATCCTCAGAAACAGATCAATAGCACAGGAAGCACATATGGTACTAATTGAAAGCTTAGAAATTACACTTTCTTTCAAATTAAGCAGTGAAATGTATTAATATTATTATTAACTGTATAGGCCCCATGACATGCAACATTATTTGCATGACATTCCTGAATAGGAAAATATAAATGTCTCTCGAGTTTTGGTTGTATTATGCTCTCGGTCCACAGAAATGGGTTAAGACTAAATGTTTGTCTCATTGTCTACAACTATATTTAACGGCCTGTGTCAGTTTCTTAGGATCATGATTTGAGAATGAGGGCATGCCTCTCTTTCAAAAATGTATATTTATTTGACAAAACTACGCACGAGTTCATTAATGGTTAGAAGTTATTTTTTTGCTTTTTGCAATGAAGATATTTGTTTTCTCTCATAATATAACCTTAGTTTTAACTAACTATTTTTAACGAATCATAGAAGGAGATCTATTTAGGGAACATGGCCCCTTTCTTGATTTAAAAAAATATATTTAAAAACTTTTTGAACTAGGGTAGTTCATCTTAAAAGTAAACATGACTAATGACTCATGACTTCAGAAGCCTCCCCCTGGATCTGACTGTGAAAATTAAAGAAAACAACCTTCAGAATTACAATATCCTTAAAGACTCAAAAGTCCAATCACTTGCACACACATTTCAGGCCAAAAACAAACAAACAAAAAAACACTTTTTTTTTTGTACAAGCATTTAATCATGTTGAGTTATTGTTCAACAGTACCTTGTTTTGTTGCATCAACATGTCGGTTCATATTTAGGTGTTATATGACACTGGCATTAAGCAAAATTCCCCATCTGAATAAGCATTCAGGGCACTCACTTTACAGCGAAGGCTCCGAGAGAGGTTGAGCTGCTGATCAGAAACCAGTATGACTTTGTTTTTGTAGCGGGTCATGTTTGGATTCTAGCAGGGAGAGACTGGTCCCCGACCAGCAGTCGTGGGAAACCTCTATGGCTGTGCAGAAACACACAAACACCCGCACACACAAACACTATAATCCCACTATAATACACACACAGAGAGGCAACAAGTGCTGTTTCAGTACATTTCAGTCTGTCTTCTTTACCATCTACATGCTGCCAACGAGACACACACACATCTGTTTTACAAACAAAAACGGCCTAAAACATACAAACACGATAAAACAAAACATTTTACTGCCGCCCCCACGGCAAATGTGCTGGGATTCAGTTCTTTTTCAACCTTTGTGAAGACAGTCATTTGAGAGGAAGGATTTATCCAATCAAGCATTCAGTTGTTTATTAAATGTAAAATTTTGATTCGATATAACAGTCAATCTGTTAAAACAATTAAGATTAAATGGGGGCATGGGAAAGACTTTCCACAAACAAAATGCAGACATACGCAGCTGACAACCCTCTCGTACAATCTTCTAAACCTTTCCCAATTGTTTCCTGAGCCAGCTTGATCACTTGAAGAAAAAAAAAGAAGAAAAAAAATAGTAAGAAAAACGAAATTTAACGGCATGGGGCTGGTTATGGATCTGTCAGTCGGCCAAGCATCTACACATTCTCCCTTTTCACATTCCCAGTCCTTTGGTTCCCCAGTTCAACTGTCCTCTAATTCCATATCCGCTCCAAAAACCTTCCAACCTTTGCCCAGTGGAGGATCACTGAGTTGTTATCATTATAGTAGTAGTATAGCCTAGCTTGGAGCAGCCTAGCTTAAGGTAGCGCACGGTGCATGCATTAAGGCTGAGAGGGGGGATTCTGTGATGTCACAGAGTGGGAGGAGCCGGACTGAACCATCGGCTGTGCGGGTGGCGGAGGAGGAGGAGGGTGCTGTGCTCCAGAGTGTGTGTTCGGGGAGGGAGGCGGAGTGGGACGCTTGAACTTATCTGGGCTGGTGCTTCTCCTTGGGGATGGCCTCTGTATGTGGGAAGGAAATAAAAGACAAGCTCATAATGTGATACTGGTCATTAATGTAATTTTTTTAAATTAATCCTTTTATTCAGCAAAGACATATAATGTTACAAAAAAAATCTATATTTTAGAAGAAAAAAGCATTTCTAAGGATGCTGATTTTTAGAAGGCAGCTGTCTGTCTCGGAGATGATGAACGGGAACATGGTTTGTGTAATGTAAGCAACACATTATTGGCTAATTGATAACGTAGTCAAGCCAAAGGATAATCGTATCAATTACTGCTGTGTCCGACATTGTAGGGAGCGATACATAAAAACGCATTACCATTCTGATACATCGACTTGTAAACGACTCTGTATAATGTGCACTTCTGAATCAGTTTCTAGTTCAAACATATAAGGCTGAATTAAACCAATATTTCCAACATCAACAACCTAAAGAGCTCTGACTTGTACAAGCTGCCAGCTGCAGATTCATTTCGCCATTGATAGTGTTGCAATAGAAATGCACAATTTGGAGTGCGAGGATGTGAACAGCTCCAAACCTCTGGGTTCATGGGTAATCTTGTAATTACGGCATAGCCTGCCCTGAACGCAGCATAAACTTGTTTTGGTTCAGGAGGAACTGTAAAAGGTGGCTGCTGTTTGTTTGCGGCGCTCTGTTACTGTCTGTGCTAGCAGGGTTGCATGGAGGTATGCAAATACATACGCTGACAGGCAGGTAGGACATCCAATCATTGCATTCGGACTGAATTATTGGAGGAATATTCCACAGAAGATATGTGTACATGTTTTACTATTTAGACCACTTCTATTATTGATTGCTATCAGGATTTGAAGAGAGTTTAACCAGTATAACAAAAAGTGTCATTGCCTACCCTACCTTTAAAGGATAAAATTGTTGACTGCAGGGGGACTTTAAAATATATTAAAATAGAATACATATTTGAAATTTAAATAATATTTCACAATATTAGTGTTTTGGCGGTTTTATCAATCAAACAAATGCAGCCTTGGTAAACATAAAAGACTTCTTTCAAAAACGTACCACAAATTTTGAATGGAAGTGTAACTCCTAAGTTATTCAAACACATTTCGACAGTTTCTGACAATTGCGGTCATGCTTTTGCTAAAATCAACACTAAAACTCTTACACACAGAATGTGCATTGGTATCATCACCTCTAGTTTATTTGACACATGAGTGTTTACATGTGAAAACAGAGTGTGAAAGTGCAAATGTGACCCCTCTGAGTGTGTTGGAACAGTCTGGCTCTGCTGTCACTTCTTTGGTTTATCAAAACAAGCGGACTTTTTCATGGCATCGCGGGACATGAAAGTGAGCCACGGGACATGAAAGTGAGCCAACCGCTCTTCGCTAAAACAAACAGATCACTGTTGCTATAGCCAACAGCTCCCCAACAGGAAAATATAATCCACAATGTTCAAATGGGTATAGGGAAAGCAAAAAGAAGCAAAAATAATGCTAATCCAAACATGTCACTGAATATTATTCTTCGAGAGCCTGAGGTGATCAAATTCTTCATTACATAACCAAATCAGTTCAGCTTTCATACCAGACCATATCTGTTGAAAAGTACAAGGAATGTTGATCAAGTGACTGGATTTACTGAAAGATTGCTAATACTACTGCAACAAAAGAAAACACAAGCATATCTTAGATTTTTCTATTTGTCTTGATAACCTCAGAAGTTTACCTAGAATATTTAAATTGCTTACAAATGAGTCTTGTTAATAGGACGAGCACTCGGATGAAGTCTTATTAAATAGAAGTTCTTCCTTCTTATTGTTGATGTTTTTGGTTATTTAGATAGCTATGTTAAAGCTTGCAATGAGCCATCCCATTAAGGGATGGTGAGGTTATATAATGTGCTTACCTAGTCAGTCACTTCATCAAAAGTCTTTGGTGGTACATAGAGGGGTCATTTTTGTGCAACAGACATAAACATGATGACTAATTGCTGCTGCAACCAGGCTAATCTTACATTTTTGGCCTCCGCTCAACTGGACAATATCCAAAGGGTGTTGCGGAACATACATAAGCTGAAATTGAGACCGGTTAAAATGGTTACTTCACTGCTGTACATTTATAGATAACTTATTTATCTGCTAGTTAACATTAACCTGATAAAGTGACGCATTAAATCTACGTTGCACCTGTCATTTTTCTCAAATGGTACTAAACAGCTTGAAAAAGCAATATACACTTCAAAAATCTGGGGTCAGCAAGTTTTTTGTTTGTTTGTTTTTTAAAGAAAAATGTCAAACTTTGATTCGGCATGGATACATTAAATTGATCAAAAGTGACTGTAAAGACATTTATTTAAAAAAATATATATATAAAAGATTTCTATTGAACATGCTCTTCATCAAAGAATCCTGAAAAATCAGGTTCCACAAAAATATTAAGCAGCACAACTGTTTTCAACATTGATAATAATAAGAAATGTTTACATACAGTAAGCAGCCCTTTCATTTGGAAATCAAAAGCTGAAGTGTGACCTCAATTATTCTGCTGCCATGATTGACAGAAAGTGATAAAGAATGTCTAGGTCTCGTCTCAGCTGGCATGAACCTGGTTATGACACACACATAAAGAAAAAATCTTCGAAGTAATTTTTAAACCACTTTGTCTGACTTTCCTAAACATTACTGCCATTTCACTTTTTTCACCCAACACTGAGTGTGAGGAATAAAGCTGTGCTTTTACACTAGATAGTCAATATTTAATCTCAGCAAAACCAGCGGCAAGATTAAAGAATAAAACGTGTCAATTCATCAACACTCTTTTTTTTTTATGTTCCTTGGGCAAAGTGAAATGGTGAAAAAACGGACTGAATGGGTGTATGTAACATCAAAAAACATTTTCTTACAATTTAATTATTATAATTTTTTTTACAATTTAAATGTAAAAATGTAGTCCATCATCACTAATGATACTGTAGGTACCTGTATGTATAAAAACACTGGATGTTTTTGTTCAGCGAGTTTGTTATCTTATCAGGGTTTCTGCATTATAATACAATTGAATATCTCTGTTACATAATACAAGTGCCATGGCACCTTTGGGATTGTGATTGATAAGAACCAAGGTCTTGTGTGGTGTACTAGATTTTCTATTGCAGGGACTCCCTGCTATCTCTCCATCTAAAAGGTCAGAATACACTGCAACGGACACAGCAAGGGAGGAGATGCAAGAGAAAAAGAGAATGCTGCTTTTGTGCTTTATCTTATTTAGATGGCTGAGGATTCCCGGAACTGGTCTATATTAACTTAAACATACAAAGGGGATGAGGAAGAGCATTCTGAGGTCGAGTGTTACCAGGTGATTCACAGATGAGTCATCTAATGTCCTGTTAGCAATTCAACTGAATGGTGTTACGACGGATATTAACTGAAAACAGGCCATGCATGATACACACTACTTCCTGCATGAAAACATCTTGCTGCTCATCGACATGAGCTTGTGCAAAGAGTGAGTGTGTTTATATTATATATATATATATATGCTGGACATGTGCATATAGTGTACACGCACCTGTACAGCGTGTGAGGGTCCTGGGTGGATGTGTAGCCCGGGAGATGTGTAGTGGGGGAGTGGTGCTCGGCTCAGCGTGGCTGGAGGGGTGAAACCAACCGTGTGACTAGCGTAAGACAAACCTGGAATGAAAAAACAGCATCTGCGGATCAGTTTTAGTGAGGTCCTTTATACAGTTTTTTTTTTTGTCACATCTATGTAATGTGCCAATATATCCAAAAAACTATGAAACCTGGCCCACCATACTGACAGTATGCAGAACAAATATAAATAGCTCTTGCAGGTCACTCCTCTGGGATCATGGGAAAATGTATAAATAACTGGACTCCTTTTTCAACGGAACCTAATGAAAGAAGACTATAAACCAGTCTTTCTCAGCAATAGAATATAAAAAAAAGGCTTTCACGCCTTCAAATGTGCACTGTTATACTTTTCATCATGCATATGTAAATTCTATCATCTAATAAACTAAAGCAAACATGTTTTTAAAAATTTTTTTTTTTTTTTTTTACATGATATCAACCCGTTAATGCCGTTATTAAAAACCAGCAATAAACAGTACACTGTGCCTAAATAAAAACTTTATTATTTAAACTCCTTATTGACATGAATCTTTGGTCATTTGAACAACATACACTTTTGATTTAAATAACTTGATATACTTGTTCATTGGGTACTTTATCTTATTAAAGATTGTTTTAGTTTATTATCTAGTTAATTTATGTTATATTTATCAATAACTGCAATATATGCAAAGCAAATGTACCACCCATAAACATCTACTGGAGCATCGGTCTGAAATAATCTTTTTTGAAGTCCTCAAAGGTCATTCATCTGTTTGATCTCAGAAGGGGAATGAAAGCAAGTCTTTTACCTATTATACCTTCACATCACAGCACAGTACAACTTGTATAATAATTAACACTCCATAAAAAACATGTTTGTCTAATCAATTATAATCTTATGAACTGACCAAAAGGCTGTGTGCCAAAAACCTTGAGTGTTAAAATGTGGATCAAAGACAAAGCACATACAATCTGTTAATCACAAACACCTGTTCAAAAGTCTGTACCAGCTTTTAAAGAAGTTTCTTGTGCTCACCAAGGCTGCATTTATTTGATCAGAAATACAAGTATAACTAGTAAATAAATATAAAAGTATAAATAACTAACACTAACATTGTGCAATATTATTACAATTTAAGATAACAGTTTTCTATTTTAATTGTTTAAAATGTAATTTACTCCTGTAAACAAAGAACAGCATTTTTTTTATTTTTTTATTGTAACATTATGAATGTCTTTACTGTCACTTTTTTATTCATTTAATGCGTCCTTGCTGATAAAAGTATTAGTTCCTTTAAAAAAAATGTTTTGCTATAAAAGAGTGATACATTTACAAAGCTAAATGTGTGGACACATACCAGGGGAGATGGGGCGGCTGGAGGAAGGAGAGGGGGTGTAGGGGATTGGGCTGGACACCGTACGAGCTCTCAGTCCCTGAGCAGACATCTCATTAAAATATCTAGAGAGAGAGAGAGAGATTCAAAATAACTAAGATGCAATATCCAAGGTTTAAACGTAGCCGGGCTGCGTTTCCCAAAAGCAGCATAAGCCTAAATAGATCATAGAACTATTGCAACCAATGGTCTCTATGATCAACTTAGCTCACGATGCTTTTGGGAAATGCAGCCCTACGTACTACGTTAAGAAAGACATGTCCAGTTATTTTCAGTTTGATCATATTCAGACCGTCAAAAACATTGTATATAGATAAGGTTATGATTCCAGTCATCTTTTCTGTATGTGTTTAACGCACCTCTCATCATCCATCTCAAGGCTGCTCTCGCTCTCTGACAGTTGTCTGCACAGCGCCTCTCTTCTCTCCATTTCTCTCTGGAGTTTCCTCTGAAGACGGATGTTCTCTTCCCTCATCTGCCTTTCCTCCTCAATGTACTGAGCCCGCTTCTCTGTGTCTGGAGGGAGTGATGATGGAAAACAAACAAATGTTACAAAGATATACAAACTGTAATAAACTGAAGATGAAGAAGATGCTCCTTGAATCATTTTCAAAATACATGATTACACGATCATAATTTTAAACTTTCAAATACTAAGACAAAAACTAAGTCTTACTGTTAAATTAAAGTTTTTCTATTTTTGATTAATTATAAATTATAATAACAGCATACATTTACAGTATAGCTGATTTTATAATTTATATATAAAAATAGAAAAATGGATTACCATTTTCACTGTTTGAAGTCCACTATATAGTCTCAAATTAAAATTAAGTTCATATTTTTAAATAATTAAAATAGTTTTAAAACACACACTGTATATATATATATATACACACACACACACAGTATAAATACCTCGATCTTTTACCTGCTAAGTTTTAAAAGCTTTTTATATCTACCTTATTGCTGACTCAATGCTATGTTGTGTTAATACCTGCTTAAAGCTTTAATGGGTGCGATACCATGAGCTAGAGAGTAAGCTATGGTTGTCTTACAATGCAGATGTCTCCCTCTAGTGGCCATAACACAATTAAAAAAAAGTATTCAAGCTAAGAAAAAAACAACTGTGTGGAACTCACTGCACTGTGCCACAAGCTAAGGCTGCATCCCAATCTGTACTACAAAAGTAAAACCATGTAATTCACTGGTCAGTATACAAGAGTACACCATAGTGTTGTCACGATACTGGAATTTCTAACTTCGATAAGAAAAAAAAAACAAGAAAACAATCAGTAATAAAATAAGAACAAATAAACAAACTGCAAACAATAGCACAAATAAATAGATTAAAATAAAGAGACAAAAACATGGCGTTAAGTTTTTCAGGTGGGTCTAACAGTTGGCTAGTTTTCAGGCAAGAAATTACAGGAATTAAATAAAGTAATAAAAAAAAAATAAAAAAAAACACTGGATAGTTTTCATTGTAAAAATTAAATACAGATTAATGCTTATGATTAAAGGTACAAGAGCAGCGAGCGATTTTCTTTGTCTTTTGTTTAGGGCTGGGTATCATTCAAAAAATGTAGATACCGATACCTTGACTTTGAAACCGGTTCCTGAACGATACTTTTTTCGATACCAATTTTATGAAATCCGTTTTAACAAGATTACATTACCTCAAAAAAACGTTGGTTTTATTGATTCAGTTTGTTGACTTTTTTTACAGACTTTTTTACTAGTCTTTGAGTCTGTAAAAAAGCACCAATGCAAACATTTTCAAGTGCTTCATCAGATTTGTCGTGTTGCCGGTCTTGGCAGCAATCATCTTGTCGCAAATATTGCATCGCGGCCTGTTGGCATTGAGCCTGCTGAAATGTAGCCACAAATGTAGCCACGCAAAAACAACTCAATTTGGTACTCGCAAGCTGTTTGAGAGGCGGCTTTATGTGTGCGCCACTTACATATAGATCAGTGGTGCGCATTCTTTTGATGTGAATGCAAAACCTGCGGGAATTAATCAAATTATGAGTAGTACCGGCACTATTCAACCAGAGCGAATTGAGTGAGACGAGTGATTGACAGAAGGCGAGTGTGTCAAACTGTAAATTCCCCATCGGAGAGAAGAGAGAGCGAAACAGCGCAGCTGGTATCGGTGTATTAAGACTGCAGAAAAGAAGTATTGGAACTTTTAGATATTTCCGTATCGATACATATCGAAATATCAATATTTTTGACAACACTAGTACACCAAAACATAAAATTGCACTTTCAAACCTCACTGTCATACTGTTAATATTTGCATCTGTTTATATTTACATGCAAATATTAGCTCAACAATCTGGCAATACATTATTTCTTACATTTATATCCAAAAACCATGCAAAGACACATACTTCAAAAACCCACTGGAAATAGTATACCCTCTGGGTATCTTTTAGTGTACTATTTCCAATGTACTATATTGGGACATACTTATCCTAATCTGGAATTCTATTTAGTATGAATACCATGAGCTAATGTATCCAAATTTGCAGTGCAATTTGTTTTCCTCTGGTTGAGTATGATGGCAGAAAGACTGTGTTGGTGCAGGAGTGCGTAATGAGACAAGGACTCACGCTGTAGTTCTGTAGTGCGGAGGCTGCGCTTCAGCCTCTCCACTTCACTCTTCAGGAAGCGGATGTGCCGCATCATGTTTTCGGGAGAGTCAATCTCCATGGAAACTTCACGTGGAGAGGGAGGGGCTGACACTGGCTGGTCAAGCTTCTCCTGCAGAATCCTGCCAATCAGAATGAAGAGGTAAAATTGTGAAATGAAGTGTGCTTGGACGCATACAAAGTTTTTTTTTTTTACTAATGTAAAAAAGCACTAAGAAAAAAAAAAGACCACATTACAAGGGACATTACCTTTTCTCTGCCTCAAGTTTGTCCATGCGCTTCCAAAGCCGGTTGACCAGTGCCTCCTGCTCCTGTTCCAGAGTGTTTTCCAGATCAATCTTCTCACGCCGGAGCTGCACACATTACATGGAATTAATAAAACAATATGGCATTTTAACAATACAACGCATGGTCTTAAAGGTCCCCTGACATGGGGTTATTTTATAATTTTATAATGTTTCCTGGGTTGCCCTTATAATGTTAGTATGTTTTTTAGATCAAAAATATTCATAATTTAGAAATAAAGATCTTATCTTTGCAACGTAGTTTCTGCACTCTCTCTAATGCTTTCCCCAATGCAAACATGATGATGTACATACAGAAAGAGCTTCGTTGTGCAGTGTAACGTGCGTCATTGATTTCATAACGAGTTGTCCAGATAAACTCGCGCTGTGTGGAAAGATTGTTCTTTGATCGCTTTCTGTATAATTTGTTCAGAATTTAAATAAGATTATTTTCATCCTACTAAAATAAACGATGTGAAGTTGATATTTTAGTCACTGGCTTGACTTACTGATGCATAAACAGTATTGAACGATTTTGAGAGAAAGATTAACTTACCTGTCTGAACTTGAACAATTAGGCTACACATCAGAAATTGTTGCTTGGTAGCTCGATCGATTTATTTTCAGACGTTCATCGAGTTGAGGAAACAGTCGTCGGTGAAATGTTTGGACCATACAAAACTTTGGGAAGTTGTGTCAGCGCATTTCCAGAAAAAATTAAATTAACCCATTGTTTCTTCAGAGGCTCGGATGAAGGAACTAAAAAAATACTTTTGTGTTCATTTGTACATCCGAACACTGATCAACTGCCATGCTTCGCTCGTTTGCAAGCCATGATATCTCTCGAGGAAAAACTCAAATCTCAAAGCTATTTCTCTAGGAAAAACTAAAATAGCGCCGGCACGTTCGTACTTCCTGTTCCTAGCTCGTTTTCTCATGGGCGGGTCAAATTCTCTGGGCGGGCAAAGCAGAGAAGGGGGAGGTAACCTTTCCCCCGTATGTCATACGGGGGAGATTCAAGATCAGCCCGTCTGAAATCTCATTTTCTCACAGGCAGATAAAGATACCGATACCGACTGAAATTTCTAGACACGAGGGGACCAAATACAGGCCGCTAGGAGAACTAATATTAATGTTTAAAAAACCTCAGAAAGTGAAAATTTCATGTCAGGGGACCTTTAAGGAAAAATCTTGGGCCACAATAATAATTGTGGGACTTTCCGAAAGTACAAATGATGTGTTTGCTCCTGAATAGCCTGTTCTAATCCGAGAAGATTGCTGAATGCGTGTTCCAGAGCCAGGTACTGGCAGATGCCTAAGCTAACAAAACAAACAAAAAAATTAGGTTATTTGAAGCACCTGTTGTTTTGAAAGCGCAACTGGTTTAGACCAATTGATCTGAAAAATTGTCTGTGCAATAGATGGTGGCCAGTCAAGAATGAGTGGTTTAGAGACGATCTTGTTCTACAGCAAGTTGTTTGAAGAAGTTACCTGCTCTAGAGTGAGCTGTTTGGTGATGGTGTCGTTCTCCAGTTTTTTGATCTTCTTCATCAGTTTATTGACCTGGAACTCCTGCTCCTGCTCCAAATGCTGCTCCAACTCTGCCTTTTCATGCTGAAGCTGAAAACGAAAGAGCGTATAAGAGGGGGGAAAAAAATGCAACAGTCCTGAATCAAAACATGATGGGCAAAGCCTGTGATGCAAAGCAGTAATGTTATGTTGTCACAATTTACCCTGATGTCTTTACCTTGATAACTCATGGTAACTATTTTGAACGCTCATGCATTGTTACTAGTGTTGCAAATATACTAGGGCTGTCCCTGACTAAAGATTTTCCAAGTCGTCAGTTAGTCGTTCATTTAAGCCATTAGTCGATCAGTCGGGGGAGAAATACTCAACCATAATAATGAGTATTTAAAATATAAATGAAATGTTCCAGCGTGCTATCGCAAAAAGCTTGCTGCAAACATTGCATGAATTTGTCTGAGATCAGAACGCAAACAAAAAATTACCTATAAATAACAGCTTTATCTAAAAAAATAAAAAAAAAAGAATTAACAAAAATATTTTTAAAATGTAGGACTTAAATATAAATGATAAATAAACAAAAATATACAGCAAACTCAAACCCTTAAAAGAGAAATATCAGTGCAAACATAATCAGGTCAATGAGTAAGTAGCCTTAACATCAAATGAAAACTCAGAAGTCTGAACAAAAACAAAATAAATAAACATTATATAAAAATGAATAAATAAAAATAATTTATACCAGTAGACTGAAACACTACAATATGGCCAATCACTGATCTCCATCCTCTGATCTCCGTCGTCTTTATATTATGAGAAAGGAATACTAGTTACTTTCTAATGTCCACATTGTCGGGGAGAAGTGAGCTTGCTTACAATGAAGCGGTAACACTGGCCTTTGAGAAGATGCATGGACTTGGAAGTTAAGTTAAACATGTGGTGCAGTAAGCGCGATACTAATTTAGCTTCCACACCAATACTTGGCTATTCAACTAATATTAGCAGACATTTATCGAGCGGCCATGTAAAGTGGCTTACTTTAGACTACTTCTGGTTTAAATCAATCATGTTTGAGGTTCCACGTCACCATTTTGTGGTCATTCTTTACCCTCTCGAAAGTTTTTTTTGTCTTCTGTCCGACATATTACCGCATGGACCAGCCATGTAAGCGATCTGTCACAGCGTGACTTTGCCAATTCCTGTGGATTTTTCTGTTAGTACTAACCCACTGATTAAAATTGAGTCGACCAAGCCTCTTCTTGTCGACTAACGTTTTGTCGACTATTAGGAGGCAGCCCTAGAATATACCATGCAGTTTACCACTGCAACACATTTTAACCAGAAGAATCTGCAACAGTGTTCCAAATTCAATACACCACAGAAAAACAAATGTTTGCAACCCATTAAAAACAAACACAATCAATGAGCATAAGATATACTGACTACACAGCACTGGATTCTAACGACTGGTCCAAAACTCTTCCATACTGGGCCAACCTTTCATTGCTGAGCCATGTCTGCATATATTATATTTATATCACTAGTACCATGCAAAATTTAAAGTCAGTAAGATTTGTTTTTGAAAGAAATTAATAATTTTATTCAGCAAGAAATGCATTAAATTGATCAAACAGTAATCAGTAAGACATTTATAATGTTACAAAAGATTTCTATTTCAAATAATTGCCGTTCTTCTGAACTTTCTATTCGTTCTATTATAACAATATCATGATTTCCACAAAAATATTAAGCAGCACAGATGTTTTCAACATTGGTAAGAAATGTTTCTTAAACACCAAAACAGCATATTTAAATTAATCTGGAGGTTCATGTGACACTGAAGAAACACATTTTAAAATATATTTTAAAAAAGGAAAACAGCTATTTCAAATTTGAGTGTTTTTGTTGTATTTTTTTATTTATTTAAAAACAATCAGCCTTGGTGAGCATAAGAGACTTTCAAAAACATTACAAAATCTTTTTAAAATATTAATGAGTCACACCAACTGTATATGCACACTAGTTCCATAATCTCTTTCTTTACTCCTCCACACAATACAACACACCTACTAAACACACGCACGCACCATAAACAATGTCATCTGGTCTCCGCTAAGAAGAGCCAGATTCAGTCTGACTAATGGCCACAACACCAAAACAATCTCTCACACGATTTAATCAGCTATTGTTCAGCAGCTTATTTTGGTTGCCGCTGAACAATAACTTTGAAATAGGTGTCTTACTGTATCTCAATGTGAAAGTTACCTTTAGGGATGATTCTAAGGGCAAGCGATCAAATTTCCCACCCCTGACCTCAAACGCCACTGATGGGCTCTTTCCTTCTAGAGTTTCTCACCTGCATGAGCTTCCGAGACAAGTCATTGGTGAGGAACTCCTCTTCTTTCTCATAGTTGACAGCGAGCGTCTCCTTCTCTTTCTGCAGAGCCTGAATCTTCTTAAATAAAGTGTTGGAGATGAACTCCTCCTCTTGTTCTGCCCGCGCTTGCTTCAGAAAAAAAAAAAAAAAAAAACACTCATGCATTTGAAAAAGGCAATTATTCTTAAAGATTTCTCTTGGGAAAATATTTGACATTATATTCCCACATACTTCTGTAACCAAGTAATTAATATTTGATCTTGAAACATGATTTCAAAACTATTATTTACTAAATTTTAGATCACAAATACTGATTACAAAGGAAATAGGTATTCAGACAATAATTATTATTGACAATGAGACATGTAATACCTACTCTGCACAATAAATCCAGCAAAATTATTCAGAAATGGATTTCTCACAGTAAACAATTGCACAACCAACAAGAAACACATTCCACTATGAATTTCCACCATTACAGATTGTCATAAATGCAAACGCACTTAATATAAGTGTCAGTGTTTCTATAGTGACACTTGGGTTTTGGCTCATTGTCTAAAATGCAGATGGTCTGATTCACATTCAGGATGTTGACGCATTAGAGCCAAATATTCAGAGTGCCAACTTCCACCCTGACACAGGCCTCAAATATGAAGTCCTGATGACAACCTTATTCGCTCAACACAGAGTATCAGACGTGCAAAAACACGTTCTGCATTAGAAGCATGTTGATGATTAAGCTTGTGGTAAATCAGTAAACGCCTTATGTGGTCAGTATACACACACACCTGCGGAGTACTACTAACCAAATAAAACAACGTTAAGACGAAAAACATACACAAAGACAGATACATTGTAGGCTATAACGGTCCATGTTGAAATCTAAACTATTTTTAAGAAGCTGGCCTGTGATATACATTTTCACTGAAACTATTAACGTGCCATCAGGCTTTTGTTGGATATTTTCACAGTTAGCTCGAAGGCTAGCAGGTTTAGCGACCTTAAACTCTTCTATTTTCCCACAAACTATTTAACTTGGCACCCCAGTGTGGTGTATAATGTGGCTCAGACGTCTTTGCATGCCGTGATGGTGTTGTCAGGTGTGCCGCGGAGATTAAAGTGATAAAAACACGGGCTGACTCACAATGGTGACGCTAGCTTTGCGCAGGTCACGGTTCTCCTCCTGCAGCGCTTTGCACTTCAACTTGAACGTCTCGAGCTCGATCTTCAGCACTTTGTTCTCCTGCTGCAGTGACGCGAGTCGGTTTGTCAGCTCCTCCAGTCGGGACTGCGAGATCACGACGCCCTGTGCTTTGGTGGCGGTGTTCGTTGTGGTCGTAGTGGTGTTGGAGGCGGCCGCCGAGGTGCAGGAGGACTGCGGGGTGGCGGAGCTGCTGCTGCTGCCCGCGCCGTCCGTGTCGCTCTCGCTCGCGCTGTCCGCCATGGTGTCGAGCGCTCGTTACCTAGTGCTCGCGACGGATTTCAATGGAGAGGAAGTGTGTTTCAGGGGCCAGGAAGAAAGAGGGATGGGGCAAGTGTGGCTACTAGACTGGAGAGGGAACGGTCCAAGAAATGACTGGGCGTGCTGAAAGTGCAGGCGAATGGGGAGGGTGGCGCCGTCATGTGGTGGAGAGTGTGTTTTTTGTTGTTTTTGTTTTTTCATCCCAGTGACTCCAATTTTTTTTAATCCATTCTGCTAAAGGGTTTGTTCAAATACGATTGTTCGGCGGCCCTTACCCCAGATAGCAATGAGTCGGCGGACCACCGTCGGTTCTCCGGCGGCAGTAGGAGCGTCAGAATGGCGACATCGCAAACACGTTGGACGGCGCACCGCCGGCGGCAGCCGCTTTTTAAAAGCGGCAGCCGCCTTCCTACCGCCTTCGTTAAGCGGCCGGCCCGCGGGCCAACCGCCGTTCCGCCGCGCTTTATATTGAAGGCCGTCCTTCCGCGGCCCGCCGGAGGCAAACGCTATTTTCGAGCGCTCTGCCGCCGCTTATTCTGGCTAGATATATATATATATATATATTTTATTTATAGCATGCAGTTTATCAAGAATAATGATTGCTCAAACCAGACAAATTTACAATTGGCATTTTTATTCCACGTTTCAAAGTACAGTAACTGTCATTTAAACAAGATGTTTCAGATCACTGAAACATAACAGAAAAATAAATAAATCAATATACTAACATGCAGGTTTCCAATTCAATTTTGGATTCAAAAGGCTGCAATTACAACACTTACAATAAGTTTTCATATAAAAAGGACAGCTCTAGGGTAACAAATTACCAGTAAACATTATGACAAGTAAAGAGGATATTTGATACCAAATAATGTGCAAGATACCAAATAAATAAAAGTATAACTACATTTACAAGCCATTTCTAACAATATGATAAGTGGTAGTAATTTATAGTAAAGCTCTGGAGTAGAATAGGCCATTATAACGGCAATGCTGACCTGTGGCACAAGGATTTACAAGCTTTATTTGAAAAAGAAAAAAAGAAAGTAATTTCCACAGTGAGTGAGTGTAGTCTGACACTTCTGACTTCTTTAGGGGTCTTGATTCTACTGACTGCAAGATAAAGAAAGGATTCCAGTTGTCAGTGATTCTGGGGTGTCAGTAGTCAGTCTAGTTTTAAGTGGTCGGCTGTGGGTCCCTCTCAGCTGTGCGGCGCCTTTTTCTGCCTTCACGGTCAGATGCTCCTTTCAGGTAACGCGCAACGTTAACCTGGACCGCCTCATCAGTGCATCCTGGGTTGCCGGGTCCTTCCGGATGGCTAATATAGAAAATACAGATCTGTCATTTAATTTGAATTGCATGAGGACAATAGGACATACACATCTAATTAAATTAAAAAAAAAAAAAAATCCAACTTACTTTGAACAATGGTCTTCAGGAACATGTCTCTAAAACATGCTTTATCCCCTACACCAAGCTGAAAATCCAAAAAAGTGTTACAAATTACATTTCTCTGAAGCTTCTCATAAATAAATAAAAAATGTGAAAGGCTAAGGATTCAGACTGTAATATATGCAGTATACAATCTTAAATTTTACTTTATATCTAGGTCTACTACATGTACAGGTAGCCCCAGTGGGAATTAAACCGACAGCCACAGGTGCTGTTTGCAAGTTGTACCTAATTGCTCAGTGCAAGCAAACGTCTTCAACATTGTTTGTTGAACTTGCTTCACCTGCTCTTGAAGTAAGATTTTACAATTTGTATTTTTATATGTAATATTGTAGTGTTTATTATAAATGATTTATCTGTGCACTTCATTATTCTTTTAAAATTCATGTAGCCTTATAATCTTTAATCAAATACGTTACCCTTCCCTCCCCCCTCGAAACGACTTCTCTTCCGGTCATGTGCTATGGCGCGAGGGCGTGGCAACTCCCCTCAAACCGTGCTATGAGCAGAGATGGAGAAGAGGAGCGCTAGAGTAAAACCCTGCCCTCCGTTCAATATACCGTTTCATTTTTAAATACGTCACAACACTGGAGAAAAGTCGTTTGTAACTTCCGGTTCATGCCGACTTCAAATAGAAGCAATAGTTTCCAAGACAAAAAAACTTCACAAATAACATCACTTACTTGTACTCAAACTCTTGGCTCTGTGAAGTGGAGTCTGGATTACTGGGGAGAAACCTGGTTGCGAGAAAGAGGAAACAGAAATTTGAAAATCTAACAAATGGTATAGTTTAGTGGCAGGATCACAAATCCAGCATAACAGCAATAGATTTTACATACCAGTTCAGCATTTTCCTGGTTTTCTGGAATCGATGCATCTTTCTAGAGTTTTTTTTCTTGAGACTTCCAAGATTCTAGAGTAGGGAATAATGAATGAAAGAGTCAGTTATCCACAATAAACAGAAAATAAATTACACAGATGAAATACAGGAAAATCAAATACACAAGTCAGACCCATTTACCTGCTCCCTTCATGAACTTAAAATGATGTTTCTCCCAGGTGCTGTGTGGAGGTGTGCAGAGGATGGCTAAATTGTTGCCTTCGTCTTTTTGCTGAGGTTAAATGGGGGCCAATGGCACATGCTCTCGCTGAGCCACTCTTGCGGAACCACTGCAAATGGCAGATCCTCCTCGTTGATAAACTGAACAATGTGAACCATCTAAAATAGAAGAACATTTTGCATAAATTATACTTTTTGATTAATTTCCAGGCAAAATCAATAACATTAAAATGCTCACCCCTTCAAAAAACGAGTCATTTTCACAAGTGGATCAACAGAAAACCATGTTCAGACAAACACAATCATATACATATACACACATATATACATATACACACATATATACATATATATATATATATATACACACACACATACATCGTTATTTTTGTAAGAAAACACCAAAAGTTAAACTTTCTAGATGTAAAGCTTTCTTTCTAGATGTAAAGCTTTGGCGATCTACTGTAGCTAGATACATTTCAACATGTCGAACATGCTTGAATTCAGTGAGTAAAAAAGGCGAAGCAGCATGTGTTAGCTAACACTGTAAGTTAAACTAGACTAGCAGCATGGTTGTCGAATCAAACAAAACATCATTATGTTTAGTTAGAAAACAACACAAGTTATACTGATCAGTCTTTCTTGTTGTAAAGATTTTGCTAACGTTACCATTCCCACGTGGGCGGGAGAATTGTCCTTCAGGATTTGGTTACTTAAGTTAGTTAATTATTCGACTGACCAATACTATCTTAAACCACATACTGTAGTACTCACACTTGCATAAACATACGTAAATATAGTTAAAAGAAGAAAAGAAAAAACTAACGCCAGGAAGAAACTAAGTAACGTTAGCCTAACTAACGTTAGCTATGTCAGAAACATGACGAAAACTTTGTAAACAAGGCTAACTTACTAGCTTGACTAGTAAGGCAAGAACATATTTGAAAAAGCTGAACTAAAAATGTAAAAAATGAACATAATATTGCGTTACACAAAAAGGAAAAATGTACTTACTTTAAAGATCGTAGTCAATGACTAGATAGGATATCCTCTCCAAATACTGAAATCGTGTGACGAGTGGCCACTGTTGTGTTGGTAAATCTGCTTCCGTTTTTTAGGTACTGCCCCTCTCGGCCGGTGGAGGTACTTCTTTGTTTGTGCTTTAATACTTTCTTAAACATTTGTACAGATTGCAAAACTCGCAATTGCAAATTAATCCCTTACCTGTAAAAGGTAAAATAAAAATAAAAAAATCGAGCTTGTAAAAAAATGAAAGACATAAACGAAATTTCCTGGGGTGACAGAGAGACAAAATATTTCTAAATATTTCACTTTATCTTTCAGGTCAAAACAGGGATTTTCATGTTTATTATAAATATTACCATGGTTGCAAATTAATAAAAAAAATCTAAAGCATACCCAAGCTTTTGGCCAAGTTGCAGATGTCTTTCACTGTTCACTGATTTCAGGCATTGGTGAAAAGTCTAACTTCATCCATTTATTCTGCTAAATTGTTCATACCATGAATGAAATATTTATTTTAAAACCTAATCAGAATCAGAAAGATATTTATTGCCAAGTAAGTTTTACAAAAGGAATTCTTTTTGGACTATTTGTGCATCTCAATTGTGCATAAATCAAAGAAATGTAAAGAATTGTCACCTTAAGTGAATAAAATAATTCTATATATTTTACATAGGCCTATCACTGAATCGCTTCAGAGTTTCAACGTAATTTAAATGTATTTTCCTAAACCTTATCATGGAATCAGACTGAGTCAAATCTGTTATAAACCCTATGACTTTGGAGCAACAACAATAACAAAATTTGATATAATTCACATAATAATTATAATCGCTTTAAATGTGAAAGTTAAAATGCTGTCAGTTCCACTCATGCCAATGACATGGCTGGTCGATTTCAATGCGGCTTGCCGCCAGCCGGCCGCGGTTCATTTAGACGGCGGCAACCGCCAGAGAGAATGAAGTCGGCGGCCCGGCGGCTGTTCGCCGGCGGCATCTCGCAAGAAATGGGAGTGACGTATTCGGCGGCAAACGTTTCATCTCCGCCAGCGGGGCGCACCTATAGCCGACAGTTTGGGGCCGGCGGCAAAAAGAAGCCGTGCCGATATTTTTTGCTATCTGGGACATTGGGTTACATCATTACGCCATATCATATGGCAATAAGCAGTCTTCTTGTGTATCGTGAGTGCATCTTTGAATCATTCACTCCACCGTTTCGTTAAACACTGGCTCTTTTACGACCTAAACAAGTCCCCACTACCCCCTTTAAAAATATGCATGTGCACACAGCTTCTAGAACGATTATTTGATCATCTTCTTCATAAATGACATTGACAACACAATTCTCATTGTTTTCCTCCATTTTCTTAACTGATGGGCATGACTTATTTAAATGCACAAATCACACCACAATAGCCTTAATACATTTGAATAAAAAGTCCTTACTTTTATGGTCTTTAATTATTTAGAAGATTTACATGTTCAGTTACAGCTAAATGTTTACATTGTATTTTTATGATGCTCTTACTTTATGCACTTACATTTCTATATATCCTGATGCTTTTTGTTTTGCTTTATATATAGCCCACATCTGTATTTGTTAATTTGTGAAAGTGTTTTTATTGGTGTCTCCACTGTATGGTGTAAAGTTATGTAAAAATCTGTTATAGTGGCCCAGAAAAATACACTGACACTTAAAAATAAATGTCATTGCTGTATAATATAAAACAGAACAACAGTTATGCATATAGAAGCACAACACTTATAAGCAAAACATTTCACACTAATAATTTTAACTATAAAAACAAAACTATTTTGTGACACTTTCTGGTTGTCAAACACATAGTAGTCATGTAACCAGTTAACAGGTTGAACTACACATGTGACCTAGCTTTAGCTTAGCTTTATTTCTTTGTAATTTAAATTCTACTTGTTTTGATATTTTGTTATCAAATGCAATAAAGTGACATTCATTAATAAGTGTTCAAATACACCAAGTCACAGCTTGTTCTGCACTGTGGCGCCTGGTAACACTATTTTCTACTACCACACAGGAGAGAAAAAAACAAACCAATAAACTTATTTGACTTTGACTTACCATGTCAGTCTTCAATATACTAGTTCACCCTTAGGGATGTAATATTTCTATAGAGTGGAAAGGTGTGATCATTACCAATTGTACTGTGTTATTAGACAGGGGCCAAAGCATGTTTAGTTAAATTAGATTTTGTGACAAAATGTTAGTTGATACATCATGACTGTTTTGCTCTGCAAGCTGTTTTCATGGTTCTGATTTCAGTAATGATATACTGTATGGAGCAAAGTTTAAAGAGAAGTTAGCATCTGTTTGAGGTACAACATGAGAAATTCAAAACCTTGTTTCACACATTTCCAAGGACAGCGGCCTACTTCATTCTAGAAAGAAAGATTGTATGTAGCCCACAAAAAAGAAAACTAATCACATAGTCATCAGGGCATATACTCTGTCAAAACTACAGATATGAATCCAGTTATATTTAGTTACATAAAGAGTGTATCATATCTCTGCAGACATATTCAAATATGAGGATAATTAATCATAATGTCATGACTTATGTACATAGATACACATTACATGCATAATAATACATTCAACTATGATGTGGTGCACAAAATACATAGATTGAAAACGATTGTCAAATAACTGTAAATAAAAAAAGAATGCAGTAGGTTTGTAAAATCAAAGCGTTTATTTTTAAATCAGATTTTTGTAAGACATTTGAAACATTATGGTGGCATCATAGCTGCTAGTTTCTAAAAGAGAAGACCTCTAATAACCAAAGTGCTATTATAGTTACATTTAAATGGCTTCACTCGTTGTAAGAATTGTACATCAAAAATGTTGCTTAGGTGAAAACATATTATATTAAACAAAATCAACCATTGGACCATGCCAGGCCCCTCCCACAGTTTGATTGACATGTAACAGGGAAGCAGAACCACACCCCATCATGACCTAGTTTCCTTATAAAGTCTTTCAGATCTCATTGCCATAGCCAAGTTCAGCACACTTAAGGATATTTCACACCATACACACCACAAGCTAAAAAGACTTGAGCTCTATTGGAGGAAAACAAAACAAACAAACAAACAAACAAACGAAAAGTAATATCTAAAGAAAAATTCGATATTATTAAAACCGATGCAGAACACTGCAACACATTGACTCTCTGGTCTAAAATATATCACACAATTTCAAAATTGGAAAAGATTTCTTGTAATACTTTAAATTATAATGACCATCCAGTGTGTGTCATTTGTAATACATAAGCTATTAAATCTACAAGTAATAAAGGTCTAAAGACTTCCCATACATGTAAGGGTGACTCAGATGAAAAAGTTAAATATTCACCTAACCTGAAACAAATTGCCAAAATCTTACTTCAAATCCTCAGCAATCAAAATGAAAAGAAAAAAATGAAGACATTCCTATCATGATTACAAACAGCCTTAAGACAAAGAGAGACCTCTACATTGTACAGCCAATACACATGATACAGTGATAGTTGAACAGAGATGCTGATAACTAGCATATACATTCTGAACACCTCATACTTGCAGTGCTCAGGCTAATATCAGCAGACACTCTCTTCCATACAAATGATAACGGACACTACACTGAACTCCTAAGGAAGCAATCTGTTTAGAGCTTTTCACACTTAACCGTTTCTACACGATGGACACCTGTAGGGTGACATTTTGGAATATAAAAGTCGAGTTGTATGTGTACACAAGAAAAAGTCTTTTCTTATTTGTCTTTTTAAATACAGTGTTTTGCAAACTTAGAAAAAAGGTTCTTAAAATAAGGTGAACTGCATGCATCAAAATATTAGTCCTCTGTATGACTTCACAGAATTTGATAAATTCCCATTTTGGGAATAGTTGAAATTCGCAGAGGATTTTAAGGAAATGTCCCCTGAAAACCGAACCAACTTTTCTCATATACAAACATACCTGCTATAATAATTAATTATACAAGAGCATGTGAAGTTTCACTGTCTTTAAAATGTCGAAAGCACTTATAAAGTGTATGTTTGCGGTGCTCTCGCCAAAACCTAACTACTAAATTTTATTTTATTTTTACATAATGTGATTTATGTACAGAAAAGTCAACCACATAATTTATTTTGTTTTATAAATTAACAAAAAAATTAAAACACAGGGATCCTCCTCCTGATGTCATGGGTCCACGGTAACGTGTAAGGCGAATGTAAGGTGTGGTTCAACAGCATCTATTGTTTTTTTCCCCTAAAACACGAAAAAGAGCTTTTGTGCCATCTTTGGTCACAGGGAAATTTGTGTGAGTTTACGGTTTGAAGTTTAAGGGGTATTTTGAATATACCCCTTCACTTATGCATCTGATATTCATGGCACACAAAACAGTTTCTGATTTCCTGATGGTCCAGGTCAGCATAGGTATTAACCAGCAAGAAAAATGAAGTGGTATCTCGTAGGTCCCCCAGAAACAGGAAGTAGAATTATATAGGACCCAACAGAGAGAGGAAGTAGAATTCGCCAGGACCCATCTCAGGAAGTAGAATTGATCAAGACCCCCTTGGAACAGGAAGTGTGTCAGCAGTGATGCATGCTCATGCGCAAGCGAATAGGCCAAAGTTCTGTCTCTCTGAAGACCATGCGTTTCAGAGTGGAAGCCATAGACGGTTTTTCAGGCCAAATGTCCCTTTTCATCTTTTGTGGCCCTGCCGCTCAGGAAACAGATCAAACATATACCTGCAAGCCTTGAGAGACACAAAACAGACCATAAAAGAATAAAAGTAATTGTTATCTAAAAAATGTACCTCTAATTGTAATGTAACAGTTATATGGGGAATGATTTGACATACAGAACCATTCAAAAGTTTAGGGTTACTAAGATTTTTCATGTTTTTGAAAAGAAGTCTCATGCTCACCAAGGCTGTACTTGTTTCATCAAAACTTGTTAAAACAGTAATATTATGAGTCAATAGCTGTTTTCTATTTTAATATATTTTCAAATGTAATTTATTCCTGTGATGCAAAGTTGAATTTTCAGCAGCTATTACTCCAGTCATCAGTGTCACATGATCCTTCAGAAAAAAATACCTTACAGACCCCAAACCTTTGAACAGTAGTACCAGGGGCAGACTTAACCAATAAGCAAGGTAAGCGGGTGCTTAGGGCCCCAGGGAATCATCTGATTTGGCGAAACATATTTGGCAAACGCTCAAGTGCAAGTTTCTATTTACAATGTGTTTTTGCAGAGTTGCGCAATGTAGCCAATCACAGACATATCTGTTGATTTCTGTACGCAATGACAAATGAGAGGTGTTTAAGTTAGTCAGAATCCACTCACCACTCAAAACGGCAGTTTTTGTTCAGTGCTGAGTTCTAAACGCTCTTGAATTCTCTCATTATAATAAACAAAGTATAGACATGAGGTCAATAAAGAGATTTAGAATGCAGAGAGCTTCATTGATTATAACGGAACTTAGTGAGATTGCGATGAACTGAAATGAGTGACAGACATTTAATGATTCTAAGGGGTGGGCTCTTTACGTGCTTTCTTGGCTATATATAAACAAAATTATTAAATGTTTAGTTTCAAATTATTAAAGTGTGTTAGTAATTAAAATGATTTAATTTACAACTAAAGAAAAGAATAATATATTGTGTTGGGTATAGCCCACTATACACTATTCGTGCATGTGACAATCTGATGGTCTCACAACAGAGATACTCACCTCAGAGAAAAAAGTATGCTTTTGAGGTTTATAGGCCTTGTGTTTCGTGCCATGATTTTATTTGTCTTGATTTCTCAAAATGTGCTTTTCCTGTGTGCGCGGCCGCGAACTGCTGTGCACTTGCATGAATGTACACATATTTTCGCTTAATAATACATTACATTTTCGGTTTTTGTTTCACCAAACCCTACCATATGCCTTTAGAACACTTGGAATTCAGAGTGAGTTGCATGGGATTATTGTTTGAAAACCTTTTTTTTTTTAAGATTGTAGAAGGCCACATACACTGCTTTTAAATGGACAAGTGCAAGTATGATTTTTTTTGTGTGTAATTTATTCTTTTGTAATCCAAAAAATAAGGTAATATGGCTTTAGAACAACATCAGGTTGACTAATTAATTGCTGAATTTTCACAATCCCAAAGACAAGTTATGAAGGGGTAAATAAACTCCAAACTCTGAGACAGCAAATAAGGGTTACAAAGTAAAAGAACACACACTTGCTGGTGTGTTGGGGCCCCATACCTGAATGGGCCCCACATCACTAAGTCCACCCCTGAGTAGTACATGAGGCACAGAGAATAATTAATAATATAAATAAAAACAATGATAAACAGAGCTATTTGAAGTGCTGTACCTGCCTATAGTGGTGAAGTCACATCTAAGAATGATGTTTTCTCTCTGAACGCTTTTCTTCCTTCTTCTTCGCCTTGGAAACGTCTCCCTGTTTACACATAAACAGAGAGAACAATCTGTATCAAAGAGATGGATAATTACTTCAACAAATCTTTTAGGAATATCTTTAAGGTTCAGAAATCTTTAAAGTTCAGAATCAATACAATCACCCTGAAAATAGCCAGACACCATCATTTGATAACAGTCTATCAGTAACAATTAACAGGAAGTTAATATGAAATAGATCGGTTCAGTTCATGTTATGTGTTCCTGTAGGAAAGGCATAGTGAATAGAGCTGTAAGGAAGGGAAAAAAGGTTAAAAGGAAAGGAAAAGAAAGCCAAGACAAGTTGAAGGTTAGAAGAGATATAGCTAAAGAAACATTTTCATCAGTTTCGGTATGATCAGGAAAAAAAATAACGTAATAAAAAAAATCTCAATAAACCCACACACAAATTCACAGCAAATACTTTTGGTTAATACTTCTGGTCTTCAGTCTGTGTGGATATAATGAGGATTTCTGGTATCCAAAACTGTCTACTAAGCCAGTATCATACCAAAAACCTCATGTGCATTCATTATTGTTTTATTATTACAGCACATACACAACTATTCAAAAGTTTTGGGTCAGTAAGTTTTTTCTTTTCTTTGAAAGAAATACATTTTTAATACTGTTATTCTGCAAGGATTCATTAAATTGATCAAGAGTGACAGTAAAGACATTTATAATGTAAAAAATAAAATAAAAAATCTAATAAATGCTATTCTTTTGGACTTATTATTACTACTTACTAATTTCTTTGTTTTGAACTTACTAATCCTGAAAACATGTATCACGGTTTCCACAAAAATTTTATGCATTTAACTGTTTTCAACATTGATAATAACAATAATAAATGTTTCTTCAGCATCAAATCAGCATATTAGAATGATTTCTGAAGGATCATGTGACACTGAAGACTAGAAATGATGCTGAAAATTCAGCTTTGCATCACAATAATAAATTACATTTTAATATATATGAAAAAAAAAAGAAGTTATTTTTAAATTATAATAATATTTCACAATATTAGTATTTTTACTGTAAATTCAACCTTGGTGAGCATAAGAGACTTATCAAAAACATTTTAAAAAACCTTACTGACCCCACACTTTTGAAGTGTATGAAATGCTTCTTGAGTAGTTTTCTTCACTGTGTTAATGAATTTCATGAAATAGGGCATATAGTCATGTGAAAAAGAAAGTACACCCTCTTTGAATTTTTGGTTTTACGTATCAGGACAAAATAAAAAAAATCATCTGGTCGTTAGCAGCTCTTACAAATGGGTAAATACAGCCTCAGATGAACAACAACACATGACATGATATTACACTGTGTCATGGAGAAGCAAAATGGAGAAGCCATGTGTGGAAAAACGAAGTACACCCTATGATTTAATAGCTTGTAGAGCCACCTTTAGCAGCAATAACTTGGAAGAAATCTGTATGACTGTATGACTTTTTCAGTCTCTCATCGTTGTGGAGGACTTTGGCCCACTCTTCTTTACAACATTGCTTCAATTCATGGAGGTGGGCATTTGTTTATGCACAGCTCTCTTAAGATCCTGCCACAGAAATTGAATTGAATTGAAGACTGGACTTTGACTGGGCCAGTGCAACACCTTGATTCTTTTCCTTTTCATTCTGTTGTAGATTTGCAGGTGTTCTTGGGATTATTGTACTGTTGCATTGCCTAATTTCGGCCAAGCTTAAGCTGTCGGACAGATTCTAGATTCAGACTCTAGAATACTTTGGTATACACAGGAGTTCATGGTCGACTCAATGACTGCAAGGTGCCCAGGTCCTGTGGGTGCAAAACAAGCCCAAATCATCACCCCTCCATCATCGTGATGACAGTTGGTATGAGGTGTTTGTGCTGGTATGCTGGTTTTCACCAAACGTGATGCTGTGCATTATGGCCAAGCATCTTCACTTTGGTCTCATTTGTCCAAAGGACATTGTTCCAGAAGTCTTGTGGTTTGTTCAGATGCAACTTGCCGTGCTGCCATGTTCTTTCTAGAGAGAAGTGGCTTTCTCCTGGCAATCCTTCCAACCATGCCATACTTGTCCCGTTTTTTCTAATTGCACTGCCATGAACTTTAACATTTAACATGCAAACTGAGGCCTGTAGAGTCTGAGATTTCTGTAAACATTGCACGGTCTGACCTTGGGGTGAATTTGCCGGGACGTCCACCCCTGGGAAGATTGGCAACTGTCTTAAATGTTCTCCACTTGTTAATAATCTTCCTCGCTGTAGAATGATGGACTTAAAATGGTCTGGAAATGGCTTTATAACCCTTCCCAGATTGATGGCAGCAACAATTTCTTTTTTAAGATCATTGCTGATGTCTTTCCTCCTTGGCATTGTGTTAACACACACCTGAATGCTCTAGACCAGACGCTAATTATGTCCTGATACGTAAAAACAGAAAAGTGGGTGTACTTTCTTTTTCACATGACTGTATCTCTTTTAAAAATTAGACAGTATTGTTAACTTACATCAAAGATATGAACCATGATATTAGGGAGTGGGACATTATCATGCTGAGCTTTTTATTGGCTAAAAAATTTGATCCATTTTCCCAAAAGAGATTTTAAATGTATCATAATATCAATATGCAAGTATCCGGAAAGAGAAAAACTCCACACAGACTGTGCAAACCTCAGCATGTGCAGCGAGGTGGGTGTGGATGTCAGGGACCAGGGGGGCATGGCTCTTCCCCAGAGTGGCAGGCTCTCCCTGTGACCCCATGCCACTCCCCAAGCCCTGGTTTTCAGGAGTGGGAGTGTCCACACGGCAAATCACCTTTCGAATGACCTATGGATGGGTATTAAAGGTCAGAGGTCATCATGAATACTTGGCATGGAAAAATAAAAGAATGTGAGGAAAAACAGGAAAGGATCGGTTAAGGTTATAGAGGAGTGAGCTGCAAGAAAAATGTATTATGTATGTCTTTTAGTATTTCATCTTTGTCTCGCTGCCTCTAAATCAGCTCTGAGGAGGTAAAGCTAAAAAACTACAAGCAACCTAAGGGAGTAAAATATGCTGCTAAATTAGAAATGGATAAGAAAGTAGGAGAAAAAATAAACAAAAAAAGGGAACAATGGAGATACTTTTCTGGTGATGATGTTTCCATCTTCATCAATAAACTGCTCCTCTGAAACTGACTCGCCAGGAATGTTCCGCGCCTCCTCTCCCTAAAGCAAGACAGCGCTTAATTCAATATGCAGACACATATCCAGGACACCTTCAAAAGCGGCACACCACACCTACAAGTATGTTTCCACACACCCAGAGCAATATGACCCTGCAAGCAAAGCTGGAACTTCAAATATGAGCCAACAAACCTTCATGCCCAGCATCACCACCAAAATCACACAAAGCATTCACAGAAACACACTCTTGTATGTGCATATATCACGTGTATATATCACACAAGCAAAAAGATGTAAACCCAAACCAAGCACCTGTAAGCACAAAGAAAAAGCAAACAACACACAGCAAGAATCAAGTGATGTAAGAATAAACATGCGATCAAAGATCAGATTACACTGAGTTTCTAACTGGACGAATCAGATTCACTCCACCAGCTACACCGAAATCAGACTCTGACCAAAATCGAATCTTAAACTGACCGTCCGGCAGTTTAGCAGGTGGATACCTTAAGAATGAGATGTCTACGAAACACTTTGGTGGTGATGGTACGCTCTTCATCCAGCCCAGTCTCTGTTGATGAGCGCTGCTAATGGATGCATATAAAATACATCTTAATATGTGCTGTATTTGTGTGATTTCAGTTCTCTCATTTAATTAGTCTAAAAAGTCATCCGTGTATTCTTTTTTCTGGTGCAAATACATGTACGTATTAGGATGTGAAGGATTTCACACATTCATTTAACATGAATTTGTATCTCATTCCACTGTAACAAAGTTAAGAGAGTCAGTTCATAACAGTTATCACAGCTGAGGCAAAGGGAGCAGCAGAGTCTTAAACTGTCTCTAGCAGCATTATCAGCTATTATATGATTATCTCACCTGGACTTTGTGCTCAGCGATCAGAGCTCCTTCTTGCTTGCCCGCCCCTGTCTTCACACCACTGGCTGTTTCCTGAGACACTGAGCTGCGGGGCATGGCATTGGAGTGCTCACCATTTTGTCGAGGTTTGCCTGAATCACCTCTGGATGATGATGTCATGGAGTCACTGGAGTTTTCCTGACTGCAAGTCAAGAGGGTTGAAATGTAAAAATGTTAGGAACAAATAACTTGAAATGATACTGGGTAAGAATTAATTAAAAACAAAACCAGAGTTTCCACTGCGTCATCCATCAAGATGGATTGACAAGTTCGCTACACGAGACTATAACAGACGTTGGGACAGAATTCTTGTAATGCACAGAGAAAAGCAATTACACAACATTTTATGATGAAAAGGCGCTCTTTGGTTTTTAACTGTTATAACTAGTGTGCTCACTCACAGAATCAGACACTGCTGCATTTTACACAACACATTTCCCATTATGAATTATGATGCCGCTTAGTTCATTACTCCGTAGGGTTGGATTGCTTTCTCACCTCAACCGAACCACCCCAGAGTTCATTTTCAATCGGGCCGAGACCACCTCGTTCAGGCGATCTCGGAGCGATTGTTTTGGTGGAGATCTGAGCGCAATTGCTTCAAATATGCTTAAACAAACCGAACTTGGGGAGAAAACACACCAGGTTCTGAAACAAACGCTCCAAACAAGCCAGGTGTGGAAACACCCTTAGTCTCAATAGATGGCCTTTTCGGAAAAGTTACGGTATGATTTTCAAAGTACTTCAAACACACTCAAAGTTTCAAATTTGATTTCTCAAGATATAATCCCTTTAAATGTGGGTTTATGTAAGCATAATAGTAACTGTGTAAAGTGAAGTACCTGTTGTCCTGTCTGTCCATGTAGTCTGACCCATGGCTCCGCCCTGAAGTGGGCGGCTCCGCATTAACGTTCGATGTCTCAGTGAGCCAGCCTGTGGAGAGCGAGCACATCTCAGACTCAATTTGTTCAACACCTCTCACTACCTCTCTCACTTTCTCCTTAGTCATCTCCTCATTCACTTCCCTCTCCCTCTCTCTGACGTGGCCTCCTGACACCTCCAATCGCTCCTGTCTCTTTTCGGCTTCCTCCTCCTCTTCTTCTCCTGAGCCAGATTCCCTCAGGACCTCTGCCCAGGGTCGCAAAGGGGACGAATCATGATCTTTGACCTCTTTCAGGGTCACTCTCTCCTGTCCCTTCATGTTAACATTTGGTTCTTCTAATGGTGATGGTAATAATGGTGATGAGGGACTCTTACACTCTTCTTTTCCCTTGTATGTTAGGTCAGTCTGTTCCACCGTAGGGGATGATTTCTGTTGGAAGTGAAAAGACTCTTTTTTCTCATTTCCTTCTCTCTGTTCCCTTTGTTGAGATTCCTGGTTCCCCTGAATATTGTGGTCCTGTTCGATCAGAGAGGGTTGGTCTGTTTTTGGGACAGACTGAAGTGGTACAGAGCAAACCGAGGGGTTTAGAGGGGGTTCATTATGGTCTAGTGGAGAAAACTCAGGGATAATGTGTGAGTCAGGGTCACATGTGACATCTGCAGGTTGTGTTGTGCATTTGGGGTTGTCGGGAGGGAGCTGAGAGTGTGTATGAGGAGCAGGGGAGAGTATGTGTGTGTAAATTTCTGCAGATATTTCAGAGAGAGTGTGAGGCTGGTTTACAGGTTTGGACAGGGGCAGGTCACAGGGTCTGGATGGGGTGATCCTGACAGACTCGTCCTCATTGTCCTGCACTAGCCCCCAGGAGGGGCAATAAGGGGGAGGATCAAAGGGCAGATCTAAGATTGCTTCGAGATCATCAGAACTAGAGGGGCAGATAGGGGGTGTGGTGGGGTAGGGGTTGGTAGTTGACTGCAGTTGAGCCAGGATGTTGTGGAAACCTGGGTGAGATGATACACAGATGGATGGACATGACAGGACACAATTACGATCACACAAGCACACACACACACACACACACACACACACACACACACACACACACACACACACACACATAAAGGAGAAGTATACCAAAAATTATTTTCTGATTATTTCCTCAACCTCATGTTGTTTTGAAACTCTATTCTGTTCACTTTAAAAAAAAAAAAAAATTATAATCTTTGTACAAATGTTCTATTTTCATACGATGATGGATTGAAACAACACGAGGAGGAGTAAATATTGACAATTTAGATTTTTTGGTGAACTATTAATTTAAATGTAGACAGACAACCACCTAAGCCCAACTTGAACAGAAAATGCAGTTTTAGACAGAATTTCCCAGAGCTTCAGCAGACACACAGGCCAACAAACACACAGTTAATACACAATGACAATGAAACTGATTCAGATTTCCAAAAACAGAGGACTTGTGATTGCATATACACTACCATTCAAAAGTCTCTTTTTGATCTCTTTGATTAATACTTTTGTTCACCAAGGGTGCATTAAATTGATCAAAAGTGATGTAAAGTTATTTATAATAATACAAAATATTTATATTTCAAATAAATGCTGTTCTTTTAAACTTTCTATTCATCAAAGAACAGTTTCTACAAAAATATTATCTGTGTTAATGGTTTCCACAAAAATAAACTGTTTACAACATTGATAACAATAAGAAATGTTTGAGGAGCAAATCAGCATATTAGAATGATTTTTGAAGGATCATGTGATACTAAAGACTGGATAAATGATGCAGAAAAATAATCTTTGCCATCACAGGAATAAATTACATTTTAAAATATATTCAAATAGAAAACAGTTATTTTAAATTCTAATGATATTTCACAATATTACAGTTTTACTGTATTTTTGACCAAATGCATGCAGCCTTGGAGAGCATAAGATACTTTTGAACGGTATATATGTGTATATGTACGTGTGATCTCCCCATAGTAAAAGAGCTGTGTGTGTTCATGTTTAACTTTGGCTTTAAAAAAGTACAGCATTAGAGTTAGGATTAATAAAAAGTGGGTGTTATTTGTGTTATTTGGACACCATTACATATGCTGCATAACTGCAAAGAAGCATAGTCTTAATTTCATAAGCCAAGTTTCCATCCAGTTTTTGCGCTATCAAAAAAGTGAATATGCGTAAAAAAAAAAGTTAGCTAAATTAGTCTCCAGTCTGTTTCCAAAAAAATGGTGTGCGTAATGATGTCATCCCTAAAAAGATAAGTTTTGCTGTATCGCTAAAAAAACTGCCCTGAGCTGTTCCCATATATAATTTCACATATATCGCAAATTATATTGTCTTCCGCATCCCAAATATTTGTAAAATGTAGAAAGTAATGAGACAACTGATATTCGTCATTTTACTACTTAACATTTTTACAAATAATAGGCCATTATTAGTATTAGGAAACTATTATTATGAAATAGCTTATCAGAAGACAACGGTGATGTGGACAGGACTTCATGTAACTGCCTTTGTGTGAAAAAAAACATGGGTTTGGACACATGGCAGTTCATTTGTCCTGTATGCAAAGTTTTAGACTCCATAAAAAAGATTGGTACAGTGAAATGTTCAGTATTTGCATTTGTCATGTAGCCTAGGACAGCTTCTGACCATAAAATTAAAACAGACTTACGATTTTATTAAAAGTTTTATTTAGTCAGATACAAAAGTAACGTTATTTGTGTATTTATTTACCTTTCTCTTTATCAGCACTGGAAACTCCAACAGCCTTCCTTAATTTGACAGACGTCCCATTTTTATTTTTGACAAGCTGCATAGATTTTCAAGATGCAATTGCCTATTTTCCTCATCTATTTGAAACTAAATTGTATTATGTTATTAAATAATTGGCTATACATATTAAAAAAATTTTTTTTAACAAGTGTCACTTCATTTTGTACTTTATTATATAGACTATTTAGAACTATTTGATCATCAAGAAATATTCAGAAATTTTCTAAGTAACTTTTAATAGGCTGTTATTTTTAAAAATGTGAGAAACAACTGTCTATTTTGAAATTACACACTGCAATTAGCTATCACATAGAGGTAGGGGGAAAATCGATTTACATATTAATCGTGATTCTATCTACTACCAAATGGAATCAATTCACAAATTTCAAAAATCTTTTTTAAAAATTTTTTTTAGGTTTGTTAATATCGTGATGTTGCCGGAACAAAGGTCGCGGGAGTCAACTTTGAGAGCAGTGCATCACCTGTTTAGAGTGTGCACAGGCTTGCAACCGGGGAAGCATTATAAATTAAGCTTACCTGACAACAACAATCCCTATATCAATATCTTAACAAATAGAAAATAGCCTTAAATAATGTATAGTTACCTGCACAGCTTATCTTGCGATCTTGCAGACTCACGTGTACATGTACTTTTTACACACGAGAAACGCGTTCAACATGGACGCAAGCAGTTGTAACGAACAATACCAGCTTGTAAAAAGCGAATGAACATATTCTGTATCTGAGGTTAAATCACTAAATATTGACAATGCCACAGCACGCATTATACTTTCTAACTCCAAATGACCGGCCACTGATCGGAACCAGCTGATAATCACTTCATTGGATTCGATACATCTATAAACTTGACGCTCAAATAAACGGATCAATTTCAATGATGCAAAACATGCGTGCGTGCTCATGCCGTGAGAGGCGGATATGAAAGGCTGAACGATGGCAACGATGTCTCAGTTTCCTCCAGGCTAGAGTAAAATAATAACGCGGTTACAAGGTGTGTATAATTTAAACTACTTTATTGAATAACTCCCGACCAATCATCACTAATGTAGCTGCTGTTCATTTTGCAAACTACTGCTCCACTATTCTCTTTTAAACTTCTGGCATTTCCATCAGCTATATAGGTAACCATTTTGAAGCGCTAAACCATTTTCGCAAAGAAAAAAAAAACTTGGATGGAAACCTGGCTATAGTCATAGTCAAGATGTGTGTTGCAACTCAATATGAGGAGGACTCAAAATCTGGCTAAACAAAAATGAGGATAATTATGTCTCTTCAGATGAAGAGCTCAAAAGTAGAGGAGTTGGGACAGAGGGATGGAGTGGTGAGGGGCGGTCCTGGGGGCACGCAGGGGTAGTGACAGCAAGCACAAGGGGGTAATGGCGTGGGCGGTCGGGAGAAGGAGGCAAGACACAGGCAACGGGATGCACAGGGAGAGGAGAATGGCAGGGTGAGGGAGAGAGACAAATTCTACGTGCGGAAATGGGAGATGAAAGACTGAGAGCAAGAGAAGGAGAGAGAGAAGAGAGAGAGAAGGAAGACTTGAGAGGAGCACATGGGAAGAGAGAACTGGATGATGAGTCTTGGGCCAAATCAGGATACAGTTGTATGTGTTGTGTGATGGAGCATTGGGAAGTGGGGCAAAAAAAAAAAAAAAGAACATGCAAGTTAGAAAGACATGACAATGACTGTAAATGAGAAGAATGAACGGGGGGTCTGGGAGGGGGAAATGAGGGATTGTACTGGAGGAGAGGAGAGGACATGTCAGTTTGTAGCTGACAGAGGGGGGCATAGGAGACTGTCAGGAGACGACGACTACGGAGAGAAGGATGATCTCCTTCTTTCTCTTCTTTTTCCCCTCTCTCTTTTTATCCCTTGCTCCAGGGCAGGGGAGGAGAGGAGAGAAGGATAGATGGAGGAGGAAGCAGATCGACAGCTTGAGAGGTAGAGGACAGCTGAGTCTTTTAGCTGAGGCATGCGCTGTGGTCCAATATGTAAAAAACAGCTGGTATATAACACTCTTATAAACTAATATCAAAACAGCTTCATCAGGATACAGCTGATAACAACATGCATTTGGTTTAGAAGTAACTCTTTCCTGTCCTTTCAATAACAGAATTAATGTCATGGATGAGAACAGTTTGTTTTTATGTTCCACTAGGAATATTCTCTAGGGCATTCATTAAAACTGTAAGAAAAGTGTGTACATGTGTAACAGGAAAACAGTTTCGAACGGCCCTTCCTACACTTCTTGAGGCAAAGCATCATGCTGAGATTGCTTCACGCTACATGACCATATACATGCATGTTCAAACCAGGTCCATGCATATGGTGTTGGGAGGAAGGGAAAGGGGTAACAGAAATGAAGAGTCTCTGAATACAGAAAATCTTTCAAATAAAAGAATAGTAAGTGATTCAACACACTGTGTGTGTGATTGGGGCCTTTAAAAAGATGCTTGTGATCTGATCTTATATAAATGTGCCAAAGCCAATGTCTGAATGTAGACTTCAAGTACAAGATAGTTACTATTTGTGGCCCATCTGTGATTAACACTTTGCCAAACTGCACAGGGAGGTTGTAGAGGAAAAAACACAGGTGACAATAATAAAGGAATGAGTTGAGGGGTAGGGGGTGAGGTCGGGTGGGGGTCAGCTAGATGGGGCTAAACTTTACCATCCGCCTTTTCCTGGCACACAGCGCTATCATCTGCAAAACTTCTGGTGCCTGAAATGTTACCATAGTCAAATATGGGCCCTTCCAGCAGAGTCACAATATCCATCCGGTTCACTTTAGTCAGGACCGCCGTCAGTGCATCCGCTAAGAAAAAAATTTAAGTAACTAAATTTTATATGGTTAAGAAAGATATTATAATAACTTCACAGTATAAGAAAGAAAGCAAAAGAAAGAAATGAAAAAAAAAAAAAAACAGAAACAGGCCAGGAGAGATGGATAGAAAATGATTCTCACTTGTGGCGTTTTTCCCATCCCGACTGACCCACTTCTTAAGGAGCATAAAGCTCTGGGCTGTGAGAGAGTTTGGGTTCTCTGTGCGAATGTGGTTTATCTCATCTACAGAAAAATTCATCTCTCGAGCCAGCTCTATAGAACAGTAAAACACATCATATTATAACTAGCATCATATAACTAGCAGCATCTCTGCACAGACAGCTAGTAAGGAAGACAGATGTAAAGACAAATTAGTAATAAATTAACAAACAAAGTTTGATGAAGATTTCCTGTTTTTGACCTTTAAGTAAACACTTGAAAATGTAATCAGAATCAGATATTTAGGAATATACAGTGAAGTAGTATGTTGTCAGATGTGAAGAATTATGACTGCACTGCAATACAACGCACAGGCACAAGAGGGCACTACAGCAGTGCATTTTTGAGGATTGTTTCCCTTTGATTATTAGTTATCAAATTATCATTTGAATTCCTTCTTAAATATTTCAAGTTTCAAAAGGACAATAATAAATAATTAGCACAATGTTAAGTGGAATGTAAACTCAGTCACAGTAAACTTTGTCAGTCATAGTGAGTCTCACCTGTCCAGCTCAGACCCAGGTGATCAGCCACAATGGCCATGCGAAGGTCTGTTCTCTCACAGGGACTCTGTGGACCTGTCATGACATACAGAACATTGCAAACATGTTACTTATTCACTTCAAATTAAAAATCCAGATGACGTGCTTCTTTTCTGGCCAAAACAAGGAAAAAATGAACAAAACTATTTTTCTGCAATAGAGGCTATGTACAGGAGCGGAAAAACTAAGAGACGTTTTTAGAATAGTACTGTGTTTGGCTAGAAAAGGAAGAACAGACAGATGGTGAACTACAATGTTCCAGCTACACAGTTGGTGCTCTGATTGTATATGTAAAACCAATATATAAAACAATGGTATAAAAAATGAAAACAACATACCGGTATTAACAAAAAATAGATTTTGTTGAGATGAGGCATGCAGACAACATAGTATTGTACATTTTATCTAACAAAGTTCACAAACACTGAAGCAGATATAAATTCCTCAACAACGTTCCTTTAACCAACCCAGCACAGATACACTGTTCAGTGCCCCACCCCTTATTATGATAAATTATTTGTGGAAGGTAGGGGAGAGAGAAGGGGAGATCTGACAGGGACAGATACAGTACGGTACAGTCACACAGCACAGTGATGAGAGAATGACAAGAATGACAGCTATTGTTCACGCCACAGGCAATCCAATCAGTCACAAAGGCTCATGCAACTAAGGATCAAGTAAAGTTTTCAATAAAGTTTTACAAACTAGGCTTGATCTCCGCGACGGGGGGCGACCTGCGAGCCCCTTCGTTCTTACTGCCCTCCTTCCCTCCTCCAGTCCGCTTACTCCTCCTCCTCTCACTGCCCGCTGCCCTTGTGACCTTTGTCCTCGAGGGTGTGACCCTTCGGGAGGAGCCAGCGGAGAGGGAGGGCTGGGACTGAGAGGGGTCCGATAGTGAGGTGCTTCGTGATGTGCTGCTGTCCTCCTCCGATTGCGACTGCTCTCCCTGTGTCTGTTTCTCCTCGTCTGAAAGTCGTTCAGCCACCTTTATTGCTTCTCCGCTAACGTTCTTTAAGAACTCAATTGACTGCCTACACACCTCACTAAAGTTGCCTCTACCTGCCTCGCTAACCGAAACACCGGAAGCACCAGATGACCTCTCTTTGAAAGGCAGCCTGGATGGAACTACTGGTCGGACTGATCTCTCTGAGTCTGTGGGCTTGCTTGACCTTGGAACTACCTGAGGTGTGACAGCGGAGTTAACTGCACCATTTCTTTTGATGTCCTTGACAGGAATTCTAGACTTGGGCTCAGGTGTTATGGATGCGGGATCCACTTTCCTTGCCTCCGGCCTCACAACCTGCTTGGGCTTTTGCTTTCCTGAACTGTGTGTGTTAAAACTGAAGCCTGCTGCCTTGACTGGGAGTCTAGACTTTTGCTGCCTGTTCTCTGAGACTACTTTAGTCTGATGACTTTGAGTGCTAGCTTTCTCCAGTCTCTCCACAGACTCCCTACAAAACTGAGCTTCTATTCTACTAGCTTTCTGTAAGGTGGGTTCAGAAGATGACTGCAAATTGAAAACTACACTACCACACTGGATGTAGTTGGCCTGCACATTAGAGCACTCTAAGTTATTGTTGTTATTGTAGTTTTCTGAGGGGTAATCTTTTCTGCCGGTTGGGGAAGAGTTAGTGCTATCAAAGTGACTTTTAGCTAATTGAGACTCCATGCTAATGTATTCCGGCATCTGACTGTCTGAGGACTCAGTTTTAACATCAGTCAGTTCAGCTGAGCCAGGGTCTTTCTTTATAGTAATGGAAGCTGCGATGCCCATCTTAATGGGGGTGCGTAATTTGGGGTCGACCTTGGAGGCTGTGACAGTGCATGAGGTGGTGTCAACGGATGGAGGTGCGTCCAGGCAGTCAGCACTGCCCTGCACTGCGCTGCCTCTGGATGGTGTTATATCTGTGGTTTCCTCTACCTTCCCCTCTACAGCTCTTTCCCCTGCCTTTGAGTGAGAGGTGACTACCCCCGCACTCCTGCCCCCTTTCCCCTTGTCCCCTGACTGCCCATCTGATGTATGCTCACCAATCTGGAAAAACTGAAGTCTCTCTTCAACAAAGTCCCTCTTGCTCATGTCAATAGCACCACTGCGGGTCATCTCAAACATCTTGCCCTCATGGAAGGGGAAAGGGTTGGGCTCACTAGTTGGGGTGCTCTCATCTGTTGGGGTTCTTGCTGGAGTGGTATCCGGCGTGGTGGCTTGCGATTTGTCGTCTACTGACAAAGCACAGGGCTTTGGATCTTCGTCTTTGTTTTTAGCATCAAAAGCTCCCTCCTCTCCCACATTACCAGACCATGGATCGAAATCCAAGCCTTTAGTAGCCACAGTTTTAAAGGTAGTGTTTATGCCCTCCTCTAGTTGGTGCTGGAAATAATTGTCTGCAAAACCTTGTCTATCAGGGTGTCTTCCCTCCAAAGAATAGATTTTATCCTCTTTCCCATTGTCTGATTTTTTCCTCTTTGTTTGTGCCTTTTCCCCTGTTTCCTCATTTGGCATGCTCTCCTCTTCAATCACTTCAAGTTTACTCTGGCTGAAAGACCGATCTCCTGCTTTTCCCTCATTCGACATGCTGGATGTTTTAGGGTCACTCAGTCCATCATCTTCATCTTGTAGGTCATACCCATCAAGAGAATCTATCTCAGTGGCATCTGTATCATGGGAAAATTCAGCAGTTGTTGCTAAAGAGCAATCAGTGATAGATTGATCATTTCCATTCTGTTCACATTCTACCTCTTCTCCTTTCACAATGCCATTGATACCTGACTCCTTGTGATGTGAGCCGTTTCTCTCTGGTTTCCTAGGCTTAACACGTTTCTCACACTCCTCAGCCATTTTGAAGGTGTACTTCTTAAGGGGGGCAGGGTGAAAAACAGATTCATCATCACTAGAGTCACTGTTGTCAGCTCCAGGTGGGAGAGGGGAAGGAGGCTGGACTCTGATTACTGGGTCTGCAAGCAGATGCCTGTCATGTTCCTCTTGAAGGTTTACCTCTATCATCTCTGTTTCTGCTTCTGAGGAAGGACATGACCCCCTCTTTTCAGGGTCACCATGTTCAGTCTCTAAAGGTGGTGGTGGAGGGAACTCGATGTAAGCTATCCGTTTGTCTTTTGATCTTTTTCCAGACGAGTCTTGTTTTCTTTTTGAAGACTCTGATGATTGAGTGGCAGGTTTGGCTTTTTCTGCTGGTAATTCCTTAAAAATGAATGTCTTGGGCTGCTCCTCTTCCTCAGACTCCTCTGGGATTGGGCTAGGCATGCCAGCCATGGAACCAATGACAGGCTCTGGAGCCCTGGAGTTCAGGTCGTAGCTGGCCTCCTCAGAGGTAGGTGTCTCAGGAGTTACCGGACTCTTCCCTGAACTGTCTATAAATGTCACCTGTTCTAACGTGTCATCTTCAGGGCTTCCCTGTGGAGATGGCGGCTGTTTCTGTTTAACAGAATAAAACGCTCCACGTGTTTCATGCACTGTCCTGCTCTCGTGGCTTACTACTTTTTTGTATGTGCTCAGCTGCCCAGTAGCAGTTTCTTTCTCATACTGTTTACCCACTTGAATGCTGACATACACAGGAAGAGGTTTAATGTCCGCAGTGACACCTGGGGTCACTTTTTCAATATACTCAACTTGGTTATCATCTACACCATTACAGACTATATTAACAATCTGCCTGCTAGAATCTGAGTTCCCTACAGATGACAATTCACTAGGTGATTTGCTGGCACCTGAATTAGGGTGCTGTCTATTTCTGGCTATGTGAGACCCTGTTCTTTCGGATTTAATGGAGGAATCTAACTTTAAAGTGCTACTTTGATGATGATCTATAAAACTAGATGACACCCTAACAGGAATTTGTGATTCCGAGTTTTTTTTTAGAGCACCATTGCATTTTTCAGCATTACCGGGGTCTTCTCGAATTACCAACTCTGTGTAAATTATCTTTTTAGTTGTTTCTTCTTTTGTGGTATTTCCATCACTCAATGAGTGCTGCTCATTCTGTGTGTCATCCTTTTGCCTATCATGCACTAGGGTATGGGTGAGCTTTGTCTTTTGGCCTTTCAGTTGCCCATTGCCATGGTTTTCCCAAGTTTTGTATATTTTCCTGTCTTCATTGACAATTTGCTCCTTGCTGTAAATATTTTGGTGATGTTTTGGTGAAGAGCTATCTGACTTATTTCTCTGTCTGTCAATCTGATTTTGGGCAAATGCTTGAGCCTTTCTAACGTTATAACTATGGCCACCCTCACTATCTTTTTTGGGGCTTCTCTCACTTTCTGAAGACTCTGTTAACTTTGGGAGATTCCCCCCTGCAAAAACTTGGTAAACTGGTAGCTTACTTTCCTGCAGCTTCCTTACGGGGGATCCTGAAGTTTGTCCCCATTGTGGACCTTTATCTTGTTTCTGGGCCTCTGATTCAAATTTCATTCTTACTGAGCTAACCTTAGATGATGATGGTTGGAAATATTTAGATGATTCACTTGCACTGCTAGCAGATGAGCAGTCCCCCTTTTTGGGGTCATCATTGTATTGAAGCAAGACCCGTCTTTCAGGACTGCTTGGCAGACTGGCACATTTTCTGTCATGGGAACCATACTTATCCCTAAACCTGTCTCTGCTCCAGTCCTCTCCAGTCCCTCCATTTCTATGAACTGACCTCTCTGGGCTACTACAAGTTGAGCTGGGCCCAGAACGAGTCTCCCTTGCATCTTGTCTGCGATGCTTCTCAGGGGACTGAAGCTCATCATTCAGTTTTTCAGTTTTATCACGAAAGAATTGCGAGACTTCACTAAGTTTTTCCTCTGCCTCTTTGACAGTTCGGTCTACTCTGTCCTCATATTTTTGCTTCTCTCTGCTTTTATTCTGCCCGTCCTCAGAAACTCTCATCCAAATAGACCTTTTTGGACTATCAGGATCAGAAGCATACTGCAACAAAGTGAGTTTGTCATAATTGTCATCATCTGATGATCTACCTGACCTATCAGGCTTTAGCATGAATTCTCTAATAGAGCCACCTTGTGTTCCCTCACCATAGTATCGAGACCTGTCAATCACAGATTCGTCTGAGTCTGAATGGGATGAGTCAAATTTTTCTGACAGGAGCATTTTCTCTGCAAACTTGTATGATTCTCCCCTAGTTTCTGATGATTCATCATCATGGTACTCCACTGACTGCTGACTAAGCAATTTCAATGTCTTATCATTCTCCACAGAGACAGGCATGTGTATTCTAGAGTCCAGATAACAAGGAAGAGATTCTTCAGCTTCTATGTTGTCTTGTTGCTCATTGCCCATCCTATTTTGTATTTCTTTCATGCCACTTTTGCCCTGAAATATGTACATTTCCTTCTCAGGATGATTTTTTGTTTCTCTGATAATTACTTCAGTTGGTTCAGCTTTGTTGCCTTTCTCAATGTGAACCTCAATGATGCGCTCGACTTTGGGCATTGGGTCTAGAGGCCTAACAGATGAATCTGCCCCTTCACTGCTGCTTTTGTGCTCAAACAGGCCTGTTAACTCTCTGGAAGGATCCTTTCCAGACTGGAAGGCCTTCATTATGTCTCGTACAGACATAGTTTCCTCCATCCTCTCAGATATAGCCTCTTTAGCAGGAGGTTTGTGGTACACCATTCTTGTAGTTGTTGTTATGTGAGTTTCCTCTTTGACCCGCATGCCTTTGCCCATCACATCATCCTCTGCATTGACTCTAGCTTGGTAAGCTTTAACTCTTTCTTTGATGGACCCACCAGGTGATCTGGGCTCAGTGTCTGCACAACGCAGTGGAGGCTTTGTCATTCTAGCATCTTCCAATGGTGGGTCCTTAGGATCGTCTGGATGCTCATAGCTCCGTATGACATGTACAACCTCAGTGCGTGTTTCAGTGATGACAGGGGGAATCTCCTGAAAGAGGCCTTTGGGCCCCATTCCCTCTGCACTTTGGGGAGCTGAGGGGGTTCTCTCACTGCGAGTCTCAAACCCACTGTCGGAAAGTGGACTCTTGTCTTGGTCATGGGAGACGTCATCGGGAGAGTCCAGTGCTATTTCAGGACCAAACAATGCATCAGCTAGCTTTGAAAATTCTTTTTCTGAAGGTGAAGGGCGCATGTTAGTTGGAGGCATTTTGAGCTTGTTCTCCTGTAATGCCATTGCAGGTTTCAGGACACGTTTCTGTTTCTCCTCTCCTTCTCTTCTTGCTTCCTCAGTTCTTTGTTTAGCCTCTGCTATTTTAGAAAGAGAGCTTGTGCCAATGTCATTAGTTAGGTAATCAACAACTTTAGCAAGGTTAAAATCTCTGTCAGATACTGGTTTTGTTTTCACTTGAGGGGCTAATGTTTCATATCGAGGGGGGCATCTCCATTTATTTTGTTGATTATCATCTATGTCATCCTCTGGGACATCTTCTGTTTTGCTGTTTTTAATATTTGCCTTACTCTCTCTCAAAACATCCTTGCTAAGAATTTCACTGACTTTGACCAGGTCCTGTTTTACCTTCTCTACGATCTTGAAAGGCTCCTCATCGTCCACTTTATGTTCCTTAGAGTGAGAATGATAACCTTTGGAGCTTGAATTTGTATCAGTTTGCAAAATTGCAGACATTCTGATTAGGTCCTCCTTCATGTCAGCAACATCTTTTAGTATCTCCTGGCTGTTAGACAGAGGGGATGAAGAGGTAGCAGATTTTAGTGTTCCTGGGGACATGTGCAGGGGAGTCTTGACAGGAGACAGAGTTCTGGCAAAAGAGGACTGAGTCTGGGTATTAACCTCTTGGGGCATGGCCTTTCTGGGGGACAGGAGAGCAGCTGTTGACTTGGAGACTTCAGGGAGCTTTTTAAACTGGTGTTCTGGTAAGACATTTATAACAGAATAGACAGGAACTGTAATAGTGCTGGAAGTTACAGAAGTGGTAGAATTGGGAGGGGATCTGAGGGAGGCATACAGTGAGTTGGACGCAGAGGAACGGATAGACTGGTAAGAGGATGAGGGAGTGGAGGACACTGACTTTAGTGTACCATAGCCAGCAGAGCAGGAATTAAATGTTTTTTCCACTTCATCAAAGGCTGCATTCACATTTGTTGTTGCTGCATTTGTTGTGGCTTGAATTCTTTCCTGCAGGGTGCTGGTAAGATGGGTTGTTGGGGAGGAGGAGCGATATTTAGTTGGGGAAACTGTCCCATTGATCAGCGCAGCTGCTGTAGTGGCTGAGCTGGATTTCAATGGTGAGGAGAGGGACGACAGGAATCCTCTGGCAGAGGCATCAGTGTTGGTTCTGATGGAGGAAAAACCCGGGACAGTTTTAATGGGGGAGCAGGTTGCTGGAGGGTTTGAGGTTACAACAGACTTGTATGGCAAACTTGAGCTGTACATGTTTAGTGAAGACTTAGGTGAGGCTGGAGGGGTCATAGAAATGGAGGATCTTTCCAGCAAGGTCCCGCCAGATGGTACCGGAGAGGTCCTGGCTGAGAGCCCTGTGAGGCCTTTAAGTGAAACTGGATCAGGGGAACTCTTCCCTGGAGAGGACAGAAGGGTGGGGGAGGCTTGGACTGGATACTGAGCACCTTGAACTACAGTCTTTATTGGTGAGGAGATTGTTCTGTAGGATCGAATCGGTGATGCAATGTCGCTGGCAGATTTGATGGAAGACGCTGGTGAACCTCCAATGATGGATTTTATGGGAGAAGCAGAGTTCACAGACCACACCGACCTCAGCGGGGAAGCTGAGGGGGTGTTGGATGAGGAGCTGGAGAGGGAGCCAAAACCAGACTTGGTCTGGCTAGGGACATTGACGGGAGAGCTTGTCGCCCAGGCCTGGTAGGTGCGCGTCGTAAAGACAGGCTTGTAAGCGTAGCCAGAAGGCTGCGTCGTGGTTTTTGGAGTGGTGTTATGGCCTCTTTCAGCTGTTTCTAACATAATCAAATTAATAAAAGTAAACAGAAATAGTTAAATAAGAGAGAAAAGAGAAACAAGATTTAGTCAGGGGATAAATCCAGAAACAACCAGTAGTGAAAATACTGAAAGTGTGGAGGCTTTTGACAATGGAAAGCTAAGTGGGAAAATAAAGTAACTCATGCCTGTGATAAATGGGTGGAGATGCAAAATTATGGTAAAATATCAGCCACTTAAATAAGATAACAAGCTCTAAATATTCAGAAAATATGTTCAGATTTTAAGTGGAAAGTCTCTTCATTTATGCTTAGGAATGTCATAAGTACCGGTGCTTCGTAAAGAGTACATTTAGATTCAGTCAATAGGATTTATGTCAAACTAGATCTGTGCATTAGGCCTTAGTAATTTTTAAATTACAATCGATACTAATATATATATACTGTATATAATGTATACACAGTTGTGGTCAGCATTAATGGCACCCCTGATAAATATGATCAAAAATGGCTGTAAAAAATAAATCTGCATTGTTTATACTTTTGATATGTCATTCAAAAAATTTGCAAAAATCTAACCTTTTATTGAAGTAAAATAATTGAAAGTGGGGGGGAAATCACATTATGAAATAAATGTTTTTCTCCAAAACACATTGGCCACAATTATTGGCACCCCTAGAATGTTTTACGAGTAAAATATCTCTGAAGTATATTCCCATTAATATTCACCTTTTTTTTAGCACAACAGGGTGACTAGGAACATGAAATTGTCTAGCTATAACTTCTTGTTTCACAGGAGTTTAAAGTTTAAATATGAGAAAACACAAAGGCCAAATTCCCTTAATCATCCATCACAATGAGTAAAACCAAAGAATATAGTTCTGATGTGCATCAAAAGATTGTTGAGCATCACAAAATAGAAAGTAGCTGTAAGAAAATAGATTTTGAAAATCCCCATTTTGACCATCAGGGCAATAATTAAGAAGTTCCAATCAACTAAAGATGTTACGAATCTGCCAGGAAGAGGACGTGTGTTTATATTGTCTTAATCCACGGTGAGGAGGAAAGTTTGATTGGCCAAGGATCACAGATGGAGAATTGCAGAGATCACTTGAGTCTTGGGGGTCAGAAAGCCTTAACAAATATATCAAACAACCACTACATCCCCACATGTTGTTTGAGAGGGTTTCAAGAAAAATCCTCCTCGCTCCTCCAAAAATAAACTTCAGCATATTCAGTGGTCAGACATGACTGGAACTTCAAAAGGGACCGGATTTTATGGTCAGATGAAACAAAAAAAGGGCTTTTTGGCAGCAAACCCACCAAATGTGTTTGGTGCAAACAGGGATAAAAAGTACCCCATGCCTACAGTTAAATATACTGCTGGATCTTATATGTTGTGGGCCTATTTTTTTGCTGAAGGTCCTGGACATCTTGTTCAGATACATGGTATTATGGATTCTAGCAAATACCAACAGATAAAAAATTTAAACCTGACTGCCTCAGGTAAACTGAACCTAATAGAAAATGAGTGGGGTGATCTGAAGAAAAGAAGCACCAACATGAACTTGTGAATCTGAAGGATCTGGAGAGATTCTGTATGGAGGAATGGTCTCTGATTTCTTGTCAGTTGTTCTCCAAACTCATCAGGCATTATAGAAGGAAACTCAGAGCTGTTATATTGGCAAAAGGAGGTTGCAAAAATTATTTAATAACAGGGAGCAAATAACTATGGCCAGTGTGTTTTGGAGAAAAGCATTTATTTCATAATGTGATTTACCCCCCTCTTTCAATTATTTTACTTCAATGAAAGGTTAGATTTTTGCTAATTTTTTTAATGAAAGATCAAAAGTATAAACAATGCAGATTTATTTTTTACAGCCGTTTTTGATCATATTTACCAGGGGTGCCATTCTTTCTGACCACAACTGTATATATTAACAATGGCATGGATATATATATACACACACATGCCATTGTTTTAAATTAATATTTACATTAATAATTACATTTTCAAATAAAGAAGTGTGTTAAATAGCCTATTAGTTAAATAGTTATTAATACCTTATACATCTGACCAATTACAAGGCAGTTTTAACAAGTTACAAAAAATCATCCTAAATAAATGAATAAGTAAGCAAGTGGTAAAATATTATGTTGATATTGAGTTCCATGGCTTTTTATCATGAGCAATTACAAGAACTGTCAATAAAACAAGAAAGTTCTTTTGAAAATAATACAATAAATAAAAATAAAAGAAAATATGTTCAGACTTTAAGAGGAAAAAAATTAATAGTCAATTAATTTATGCTTAGGAATGTCATAAGTATCGGTGCTTCGTAAAGAATACATTTAGATTCAGTCAATAGGATTTATGTTAAACTAGATCTGTGCATTAGGCCTTGCAAGTGTAAATGCAGACCTGCCACTGTTTATTATATTGTTAATATTAAACAAAAATGAAGGGGAAAAAATAACACTCACCGATCATAGCTGGGTAACTTTAATACATTTAACAAGACATCTATGATTGAACCGGAACACAAAGTTTTTCCCACATGGGGAAAAAAATTATGTAATTTTTAAATTACAATCGGTACTATATATATAAAACAATATAATATTTAATAATGTCATGTATATATATATATATATATATATATATATATATATATATATATATATATACATGCCATTGTTTTAAATTAATATTTACATTAATAATTACATTTTAAAATAAAGGAGTGTGTTAAATAGCCTATTAGTATATCTGACCAATTACAAGGCAGTTTTAACAAGTTACAAAAAATACATCCTAAATAAATGAACAAGCAAGCAAGCAAGTGGTAACATATTGATATTGAGTTCCATGGCTTTTTATCATGAGAAATTACAAGAACTGTCAATAAAACAAGCAAGTTCTTTTGAAAACAATACAATAAATAACAATAAAACATAATGATGGGTTTATTCAAAAACACACCAGGCAATACACAACCTGTGTAGACAATATGGTAGCAAATGATATAAAATGTCAAACAATGGAAAAAACAACACACTACAAAGAAAAAAAAAATAGCAAAAAGCAAGCAAACAAATGTAATTGTTTATGACTAATGTACACAGACATATACTGGCAGTTCTGTTTTTGAAAATGGTGAGATGAGATTATTGTGCCTTCATATATATGCCTGTATCAGATGCCTATGTATGTGTGACATGTATGATTATGTCATGCTGATGTTTCAACAACAAAGAAAATGTAGGACTCACTGGATGCTGGATCGGCCAGATAGCTGTAGCGCTTTCGCAATGCTAATGAGGCAAAGGTATGTCGTCGATCTTTGTCATTCTGCAATAACAAAAGTAAAAATCCTATGTAAGAACAAAGTGACAAAAATCGCAGTGCAATGATCTTTTAAGTGGCTAATTACTATAATTTCCTTTTGACTGTTTTGAAAGCACTGTATCAATGTTGGCCCAGATTTATTTTTGAAGGAATTATTTGATGTGGTGCATTTAATTTAGGATATCAGTAAAACATTCCAATTGCTTCAGTTTCTGTAAGGAATGTTGTGCTACATTTCACTTTGAAATGCAGTCTCCTGAGAGAGGGTCAACTATACAAGCACAGCCCATTTGCTAACAGTGTGAAAGATATTTTCCAGTGAAACTGCCTAATTGCTTCACTTTGAAATAAAATTAAATTAAAAAAAAATCAAATCTGCAAAAGAGAAATGTAAAAAATGTTTCCAATAAGCCACAAAATAACAATGCTTTAAATCTACTGATAAACACAAAAAGGAGGCATGCACTTGCCTGACCAATGACCTGGTACAAAAGCTTTTGACCAATCACATAAATAAGCGTATGATCACATAAGCACCACACTAAAGTCAAAGGTGGACAAGTTATGAAATATGTACCTCATCATCAGGATCTGACTCCATTTCCTACAATTTCCCACGATGCATTGCAGCAATACATAATGGAGAGGCAGCAGCCGAGGATGGTGAGTATGCGAAGATGGCATTGAAGGGAGAGGAGTAAGAGAAAAGGAGTTTAAAGATGACAGTAAGGGAGTGGAAAAGGTAAAAAATGCAGATGCAGAGAGATTAAAAGAGAGCAAGACAAAAGGAAATGCAAAATAAAGTTACAGCTAAAGCAGCAACACAAATAGCTCTGTGACAATGTTTAATTGTTGAAGACTCTAGATAACACTAGACGAAATGTCACAGAATCATGTTTATGTATGTTCTTACCTTCCTGTGTGTTGGCAGTGTGAAGTTGAGGTTGCAGATTGCACTGTGTGGCAGGCCTTTTGCGATTTTAGGTTCTCTGAGGAAAGATATTCTCCCACATGGCTCTTGGCCCATATCTCTGACCTACAAAATCCATACACACACATAGAATGACAAAAAATCTTAACACATAACTGCAATCATATCAGTAGCCCGATAAAAGCTGTTTTAGTTTATATAATTGAGCTGAGCGCATGGGATCTGCTATGTTGAGATCACATGACCAGCTGATACTAATTATTTTCTTTAATTTAATTGATGCCAACTATTTTGAGACCTGTAGCAGGAATCAAATTTGAAATGAGCTCATTTTGTGCATAAAATTGTAAAATGTCTCAGTTTAAACATTTGTTATGTTATCTATGTTCTATTGTGAATGGAATATTGGCTCATGTGATTTGAAAGTCTTTTAGTTTTCATTTTATTCAAATTTAAAAAACGTCCCAACCTTTCCAGAATTCGGGTTGTACACGCACCTTTAACTTACTTTATATCTTCGATTTTTGCATTTCAAAATCCAGATTTAACTGTATAGCTGATTTACTTTATTATACTTGTTTAGTGAAATTCTGTATGTGCATCTTTACAGTTTTTTTCAATCGATTTGACATTTCTCCAAATAGTTGTGGTTGCTCTCAAAACAATTAAAAGCAAACTAAACACTCTCCTGTTGGCGAAACAGTTCAATATTCACTGCATAATGAAGCACTGCATTTTATTCTAGTAATGCATTTATCAAAAATACATACTAACATAAAAACTAATAATGTGTTCTTTGTTGATCTGATAACAAATTCAGCTATAGATACACAAATACATGAATGAAAATACATTTTTCGTGTCCTATAATCGTGTTCTTCAAAGTTCTTTAATGATGAGTTTAGTTGCATAGCAATGAGTTTTCTCCCCCAAAAATAATACAATAATAAATAAATAAATAAATGAACTGCAATCATTGAATCAATTACTTTTTTTTATCTTGCCTCTCATTTACATCTGGCCAGAGAATTTTCACGAGTCTAAATATCCATCCTTGCCATGCTTGTACCTCAACTTCAATATGGTGGAAGGAACACCAAACAACTACAAAATATCACTCCATTTGCTCCTGATCACCCTGAGTTTAAAAAATGTGTATGGCCCAAAGACAGTATTGTGTGACACAACACAAGTGTTTGAAATGGCAGCACATACTGTATAGTGATGTTGCCTCTTCTTTGTCCAGGGACATTGACTGGGCCACAACGTTTATATTGGGCTGAACTTTCTGTCCAGCTTCTTTCAAGGAAAGACCATTATTTATAACATGGAAACTCGTCTATACCCTATATATCTACCTCTCTCCTCCCTCCTCTTACACCTTGCTCTCCCCTTCCATGTCTACTTATATTTTCTTCTCTTGCTTTTTTTTCCACTATACCATTGGCCTCCACTCTACCTACCTCTTCTCCCTCTTCTCCTTTTTCTACATCCTCAACTCTTCTTGCTCTATCTCCTCTTTCTATTGACCTTATTCACAGTAGAGTCATCTTTGTCATTTTTAACAGGAATGAAAGCAAGGCTGTGAGGGATAGACATCTCTTCAGTGGGTTGATCTGTTATTTAATGCATTTTTGGATTGTTCTGCTGACGAAACATACCAAATTCCTGTGAAAATGTTCAGATCACCGTGTTAACTGTTTTGAAGGCAGTGATCTGAGTTTGGAGAAATGTGTCAAATCGACTGAGAAAAACTGTAATAGCTGGAAGAATTAGGATGAATGAGCCACTGTCTCTCAAACCTTGATGTTGAATGGGAGTCGGTTCTCTTTGAAGGCATAGAAGTTGAAGATGAGTTGCTGGCCACTCTTTGCCAGGGGAGAGATGTTACCGTAGAAATCTACATGAATGGGCTTACCCTCCAGAATCTGACAAAGAAACAAGGGACAGATCATAAGAAGCTGTACATTTATGTCTTTATATTGTCAATAAATTATCAGAAAAGTGCTATTGTTTGAATATAGGATAATATAAATGTGTGGGTGTTTTTATGAATATGGACTGAATGACAGGTATATCTTCTGTCATGTTTTTTTCTTAAATGTGTATACATGAATATTCACAAACTCGTGATGACTCACTGTTTCCAAACACTGACAGTATGTTCATCGTTAATTATTTATGTGAAAGTGTATAGTGTTGTGTGTGTGTGCATGTGTGAAGGCTAGAGTGTGAGTTACAGTTGCACACCTCAATGTCTTTGCTTCTTGCCACCTCCTCAAAGTTCTCCTGCTGCTCCAGAGTTTTGTCGACTTTGTCATCAGTCATGCAGAAGCAACGGAGGCGGGACTCTACAGGGTCGATCATTTTAGCAAACACCACAAACTTGGCCAGGTACGGAACACAGATCAGCTCTCGGTACAGCTGAGCTGCTAAACCCACCGTCTCACAGATCTGCTGACAGTCTGCCAACCAAAATCTACAGAAAGGAGAAGAGAGGGGGTGGGGGATTGCCTAGAATAAGGAAAATTCTCCCCAATTCTTCACAAATATTCACAGTTCTTTCGATGTTGCAACTCCACGGGATGAAGAATCTTGGTTCTAAGATGTTTACATGATATAAGTTATGGAAACAAAATCTCAGCTGTTTGACACAAACAATTAATGTGTGTACCAGCGGTGCTCAGCGTGTCAGTCAAAATCCCAAAAAATGCCACAAATCTATTCTGATTGTTTCATAGACAAAAAATGCAAATAACAAAATATGACTATAGAAGCATTTCTTTAGTATAAGAAAATAAATATGCTTATCAAAAGGAGGAGAAAACATATCTCATATCTTTTGTTGTTTATGTAAAAAAATGTATTGGTACGCACAGCCTTTGACATCAATTAATCTTATTAGTAGCTAGTCAAATTAGGAAGATCCCAACATGAACATGTTGCATGACATGCATATTCCCAAAAACAACTAACAAAAACATGTAACGTAAAATAAAATACAACCCAAACTACATTAAATGCAGGGTCAGTGGCAACGAGAATATGCATGGTTTAATTTTGCATATTGCTGGGCTTATGCAGTTCAAGGTAATATCAATTGATGTTAATTATTAATTAATTAATGTTTATTTTTAAGAACATTATTGTTAGGAACTGACATTTACAAAAAAGTGATTTGCATAATTTAGAGAAATTTGAGCAGAAAGATAAGCATATCCTCACATAATTTATAGAATAGGTGTCTGTTATTTAATGACCTTATGTGAACCTCTTCTCACTAATTCATTTTTCTAGGCAACAGTCTGCAGTCATATTTGAGTTCAATCGGCATCTGACTTTGCAGATGTGCAGATGAACATGATTAGAATGCTATAAATTAATCTAGGGCACAAATCCTCCACTGTCTCCCACTCTGAAGCACATGATTTGAATCTGCATGTGATAAACTCCAACATCAGCTGAGACTCACCTGGCAGACACATTTGTGGTGAAGGAAACACAGTCTGTGACAAAGGAGAGAGGAGTGGTCCCAGTGATGTCTTCCCACTGTGCGGGGGATGTTCCACCTAAAAAGATGCAACACTTTTACACTGGTGTTGGGAATCACTACAGAGCCTGTGATATCTGTTGGGTATGATACTTAATGATTTATTGGTCCTTTTTATTCGATAGCAGCACGGGATTTGAAGTCACTTGCAAATGCATGCTTTATTTTAGGTACGTTTACACGACAACGATATGCTTAAAACGGATACGTTTTTCCTTGAGTTTTCCGCGTACAGACAACACCATTGTCAAAACGATCCCCATTCACATGAATACACGAAAATGACACTATACACTGAACACGTTATATGCATGTGCATGACGTCATCGTCTTCAGAGATTCGCGTTTTTGTTGTTTACACGGAGACCGTTTTCAAAAACTTGCACTTTGAAACCCGTTTTCAAAACTTTGCGTTTTCACGCACCCAAAACGCCATTGTCATTTAAACAAACGGCCAAAACGCATAAAAGGTTTTACGTTTTTAGTTGAAAACGGTGTTGTGTAAACAGCCCCAATTTACCTGCTCTTTTAACTCTGTAAAACCAAAGTGAACCCAAATGTTGAATTTAAATTCAGATGTGGGATCTCAAATCAACGTGCAGTTGTTGCACATTCATTAAGCCATCATGATTCATTGATATTTCTGCTCTCGAATGAAAGAAGCTCTGAAGTTTTAAGTATTAAAGGGGTCATATAATGGTACATGCACTTTTACAAGTTGATTGTACTGAAATGTGTGTTGGCAGTGTCTGTACACAGCCATCATATAATGATAAAAATCCATCCAGTGGTTTTGTTTTAATCTCCTTATGTTTTCCCCTGCCTCAAATCGAGCCGTTCGAGCCTGTGACGTCACAAGCTCGCACGCCCCTCCCGCGATTGTTGAATGACAGCCGCGTTTCAACACAGACCCGCCCTCGCTCGTGAGCCAGCTGTCAATCATAGTCTGCGCAGCGCGGACCGGCGCGGTCATTGTTGATATGCTGGAGCACTGTCTATGAGCAGAATGGCGTCTAAGCGATTGTGGTGTTCTGTTCTTGGGTGTAATAACGAACACAGCAGTCATTTTAAAGTTCCTAAATCCGAACCGCCGAAGACGCAGTGGCTGAGTTTGTTTTCGAAGGGAATATTCCCCACGAGCAACGTCAATGCTCTCATGTTTGCGCGAATCATTTCACACACCAGACTGCTTTATAAACGAGGAGGTATAAAGCTGGTTTTGCTAAGAAGCTGCTCCTGAAAGGATCGGTACCATCTATTCGTGTTCCTGCAGCTGCTCCAGAAGAACTGAAGTGAGTGTAACGTTTTAAAACTTTATATTAATATTTATATTAATCCTTGTAAATCGCTAGCTGCACGCTTCACAATGAATGCGTCTAAGGTTTACACTCAGGGTACATTACGGCATGTTTTCTATGTATGACGTTCTCAATATAATGCATAATCCCACGTTTATACTGAACAATGTGTTATGGTTATTGTGTTATTGAGTTACAAACGGTGTACGCCAGAGCCGGCTCTGGTGTACGCATAGAACAGAGGGGCGGAGTCAGCAAAGCTCATGATCATTTAAAGTCATATACACTGAAACGACGTGCTGAAAACAGAGCTGTTTTTTACCAGGTAAAATAAGTGTTTTCTTACAATACTAATGAGAATTTTTAATTAAAGTATATTACAAACTTTTAATTTAGACCCTAAAGAATCATATTAGCTTGTACAAAAATGGCATTATATGACCCCTTTAAAATAAAAAAAAATTAAACCTGACATTTTCACCCCTATCTCATTTAAAATACACATACATAAATTTTCACTATTCACATGCCTGTGATGCTACAGAGCAGTCTAAGGCAGGGGGCAGGTTCTCCTTTGCGTCCATTAGCAACAGCCTCTTTGCATCTGGGCGGTACAGGGATTGTCATGGTGATGGGCTTGTGGAATTTCCTCCTTCTGGGCTCCACAGTAACAATCGGGCTGAAGGACGCACGGTTACCAGTGATGGTCCACACCATGTCCTCTGGCACTGGCTGTGCCTAAGAGAGAGAAACAGACAGAGAGAAAAGCAGTATTAAGAATAGGAGAAAAAAACAGAAGAACATCTATTTGCAGAGCATCTACACTGTGCAAATTCGTGCATGCATGCTGTGTGTTTGTTGTTCATGTCTCTAGGCATATGCTTCTAACTAATTATCATTAGAATGTGAATAGCTTTTTATTGCTTTAGTCTCCTGACTTGTTGTTTGTGTAATGTATACATTCTCAGTTTCTATGCTACAGTCATGGGTTGTCTGCCAGGAAATGCATGTTGACCACTATTAGAACAGAAGGAATCACTATGTCAAAAGAATAGATGATATTCTGCTATTTTGTGTGTGTGTTAGGGCAGGAATATTCTACTATTGTGTGTGTGAGAGAAAGAAAGTTCCCAGAGCTCCTTGAGATGAGAAAGACAGGTCAGTTTTATGTAAACTGCTAAAATTAAAATTAATCTGAAAAATCCTTCCGATCATTTTGTGAACCAGTTAGACAGACAGATCGAACATTGTTTTAGCTTGTGAGTCTACACAAGCTCTTCAACAATATAATATTATATATTCTATAGTAAATATTAAATATATTTACTATAGAAACATCCTTTCCGGTTCCTGAAAACACCATTTTAAAATTCCCATATGTTTCCTGTTTTTCCATGACCTATGAAACCACGTAAAAGTAAAAATTAAGCTTGACTAAATATAATTTGACAACAACCATCTTGATAAGCCTTTATACCTGTAGTCCAACACGAATCTTCTTTGTAAGCGCTCCCTGGGGAAAGGCAGCCTTCACCATGGGAACCGCCTCACTACTCAGGACTCCGCCCTCAGGACCCATGTGATCACTTTCTTGCTTGATGCGTGACACCACCGCAAAGTACTGTGGGAAATCTTTTGTGATGATGCGGCAGATACGTTTTTTCTCCAGCTCTGCTAGACTGTCCATCTCTGTAATCACATATGAAATCACAAATAAACAAAATCATGAGAATTAAATGAAAGCTCCCCGTGAGGTAGTTTTAGTTATGTCATCAGCTGTTTGTACATTACCCTCATCCATGCCATTGAGGATTGAGGTGAGCTCTGTTACTTTGCAGTCATAATGATGTTCTTTCCAGGTCTCTCCATTATCGCTACGTAGGACGATCAGCTCTCTCTCCTTTCCCCGCATAGAGCCGAAATGAGGAATTTCTACTATCACAGGCCTGAAAATGAAGTGAAGATAATAAAGGGGTGAACAGATAGTGGAAGTCCAATGCATTCACTACAACCAAGCACTCAAAACCGGACAGCAAGATGGAGAATTGCACCATGTAAATTGAAATCAGAACTCATTTAAAGAGAATTTAAGTGAAGAAGAGAATTTAAGATGGAAACCCTGATATTACTCAGTCTGAATTAAGTCCCCTTAGAGATTATGTTTTTCATGATTTATCTGCTTTTACTGTGAAACTACAGATATTTTGAGCCACCTCAGAGAAACTCTTACCCCAAAAACTGTGCCCCGGATGGCCCCATCTCCACCAGTCTGCTCACAAGACCCTCCCCCTCCACCATAGGGGGTGGGTACGCCAGCCGGTGGCGCTTTGCTAGGCGGCAGGTGATTCGTGTTGGTGCTGGACACTTCCTGGGTGGAACGATTATGCGCATACCATCATGACGACTTCCTCTCATCGACCCACCCCGAGCGTCCACCATGAAACTCACTAGGAACCTGTAAGAAGAGAATGAAGGAATAATGAAAGAGAGAGAGGGAAAGAAAGAGGGACACCACGCTAAAACCACTACACAGACACGAACGAGTGAGAGACGATTCCCATGCTGTGATCACTGTACACCCAACACACGTGGTGAGGAAAGAGAGAGCGAGAGAGAAGACAAAGGTCTAAGCAGAAACAGAAAAGAAGGAGAAACAGAAAGCGAGAACAGACCATTACAGCAAGAGAGATAGAGACAGAGGAAAAACAATTAAAGGTGCTCTATGTATTTTTTAGCGGCCTCTAGTGGTGATGTTTCAGATTGCAACAAGAGAGCTCGTGCTCGTGTGCGTGTGCGATCTCAAGAGCGAGCATTCACTACCGGCCACACGGAAACTTTCAATGCAACGGCAAAAGCATCACACAACATGCTGGAAACTCATGTAAACTCCCACTGCAACGTTACAATAATAGGCTACTTTTATCAGCTTGACGTTGAACTAATGCTCCATGCTCGTACCATGATAACGTTACATTGACTGCATTTAGCCGACATTTGATGTTATCTAGTATAAGGCATTTCACTAACTATTCGTGTATCTTTCACAATCAGCAATGTCAACATAGGTGAATGTATAATATGATAACGAAAATGGTGAACTAGACTAAACAATGTCAGTGTAACAGTAAGACAGTAGGAAGTAGCATTACTGTACTGAACGTGTCTGGAATAATGTTTATTATAAACAATATGATAGTAGTGGGATGAGTAACGTTAGACAGTAGATCTAGTACATAAAACAAGTATACATCCTAAAGCACCTACTTTTTCTTATCCTGGAACAGTCTTTTGTATTAATTTCATGTCTCATTTAGTTTACCTTGCCATTTCATTAGAGTTTACTAATAATTCAAAAGCTCTGCCGATGTTGATCCGTGTTTTCGTCCTGAGTCGATCAGAATCACGTTTGGCCTGACGAGCTTCAGCATATAAAACTTTTTTTAGTTTTTTATATATTTGTGGAGTTTGTGTTGTGCTGGAGGCAGGTCGTTTTGGGGTGTTATCAGACTCCATGTCGTTAGCTGCAGTGCCGTCGGTCGCATAGACTGTGTATAAAGAGAGAGGCTCGGGAGCGCGCATGCACGTCACATCCGTTGGATTTCGCGGTAAATCCGACCCGCAGACTTCACATATAAATATGAATATTGGCCTTCAGAGGTAATGGCAAAACCCGACAAGTGGATCATTGTAATGTGTGATGACAACCCCTTCACACACAGGCAATAAAAAAACGATTCATTTTTAGAAGAAAAGCTACATAGAGCACCTTTAAAAAGAGTGACAGTGCTTCGAGCTGTTAAACCTGGCAGCATTTAATCCCTCATTCAACAGCAGCAGAGACACTTAGAAGAGACACAAGGGATTCCTTGAATATTGACTTACCAAAATATTACCACAGTCACTGTACTCATGACTCGGAGTCAAATGCTATCGCGTTTACTGCCAAGATCAATTGTTTCGAAGCAGTGATCAGTGATCAACAGTGTGACCAGAAGCCCCTCCACAGGTGGACAGAAAACCCAAAACACCCATTATCTGTTAATGTGAACTGAATGCAATTGTGTGTCTGTTACATGCACATGAGATCCTAACACTGGATGTGGGCTGGGCAGTGCAGCTAAAATGCTAAATTGTGACATTTTTCAACCTACTGATGATATCAAATATTCCGCTCAAGATTTTGAGGTCGGTAAGATTTTGTGTTTTTTAAGTCTCTTATGTTCACCAAGGCTGCATATATTTGATCAAAAGTACAGTAAAAATGGAAATATTGTGAAATATTATTACAATTTAAAATAACGACTTTCTAGTTTGATATTTTATAAAATGTAATTAAATTAGTTCATTTTTAAAATGTAATTCTTGTGATGGCAAAGCTAAATATTGCAGCAGCCATCATTACGCCAGTCTTTAGAGTCACATGATCCTTCAGAGATCATTCTAATATGCTGATTTGGTGCTCAAGAAACATTCCTTATTGTTATCAATGTTAAAAACAGTTGTGCTGCTTAATATTTGAGTGGAAACTGTGATACATTAATTTTTAAGATTCTTTGATAAATACACATTTAAAAAGAACAGAATTTTTTGTAACAAGTCTTTACTGTCATTTTTGATCAATTTAATTCATCCTTGGTGAATAAAAGTATTTAAAAACACTCTTGAAAACGTTTTGAACAGTACTGTACTCTGATACATTTGCTCTAAAATGGCTTGAAAGTATGTTTTTGTTGTCAGAGGGACCATTTTGACCAAACATCCAGTGAATTTCCAATTAAAACTGTTTAATGTAGGAACTAAAACGGTAAAGTCAACGATGAAGGCATGTTTCTCGCATTATTTTCAATAAATAAATAACTAAAAATCTCATGGAAGAATGATATTTAATCATTTCCTTTTTATATGGGTCAATATAACAATAAATAGTAAAACAAACTGCTTACATATCTATAATAAATATATATTTAATATACGAGATTTGTCACCTCAAGAATTCCAGGAACAATATTGAGTGATGACGTAAACAAGTTTTTGAATTAGAGTAAACTTTAAATCAGGGACACTATAAACGCTCTCACACTCACAGGACAAGGACACTGTCTAATGGTGTGGACTAACCATGTCCCCATCATTGTGAAATTCAGAATTAGTATTTTAAATTATCAAAAAAATTAACAGAAATACACTGTTACATTTCAATATATTGCCCATTCCTTGTGAAAAAAAAATGATGCAGCTTTAACAGGTGATTTCACACTGAGAAGTGAAAAACATGACAAAAATCTCCCTTTCATCACTAATTTTCTAATGTGCTGATGGTGGTAGTACTAGTGTGTGTAATGAGTGATCTGCAATTTATTTTAGAAATGTGCTGAAGTTGCTGATCTCTGAATGTATGTGAGGTCCATTTTCCACAGACCGGCTATTCACACACCCAGTGTGGAGGAGCGCTCACACAGATGAGGAGATAAAACAGGGAATAAAACACCGGAGAACAGTAAAGAGATAAAGAGTGAAAGAATACAGGAGAGAACAGATGAAAAATATAGGGAAAAGACAGGACAGAAAGCTATAGAAAGAGTGATGTCACCGGACTCAGTTTTCACCTGGAGTCATACTGAGGAAGCGGGGAGGAAGGGCTGCAAAAGGAAAATTAACAAAAAGAAAAAAAGAACAGAAAGCAGGAGGTAAAAATAAACAACATTCATTATTACAGTTGTTGTCATGGTAAAACAGCTGACATACAAGTAAGCAAATCAAAAATCAGATCTTATGTGCAATGCAGAAGAAAGTGTGTGCGTGGAGTGGGGGGAACCTAAAGGAAAACAAAATGTGCTTTATGCGAACAACTCAATGAAGCCAATGAAAAGCTTTTTGCATGCTTGCCCAAAACAGCATCATGTTTGCAGATTGGTTGGGTTAAATCATCTTCCACCAATCATAAATGGTATCATTATAATACACTAATGATATGCTCGGTCCCCCCCTTAGGAGAAATAGGTGGTTAAAAGTAGGGAGTCAAGTTTTAGCATCGAAATGAATGGCAATGCTGACAGAATAGCCACTACTGGAAATGACTACACCTTTAAACTCTCATAAATAAAATAAAATTCTACTGTGAAATATGGGGGGTTGAGCTCTGCCGTTCAAAAGTTATAGGTCAGCAAGAACTTTTTTTTTTTAAACAAATTAAAACTTTGCATTAAATTGATTAAATGTAACAAAGACATTTATAATGTCACAAAATATTTCAATTTCAAATAAATGTTGTTCTTTTGAATTTTCGATACATAAAAAAACCCTGAAAAAATATGTATTAAGGTTTCCACAAAAAAAATTAAGCAGCACAAGGATAATATAATGCAGAAAACTGAAGCAATAGCAGCTAAAAATTCAGCTTTGCCATCACAGGAATAAATTAAATTAAAATATAAATTATAAATTGTATTCTAAATTATTTATTATATTTTAACCAGTCATTTTAAATTGTAATATCACAATATGTCACAATATTACTGTTTTTCCTGTCATTTTAATCAAATAAATGCAGCCTTGATGAGAATAAGAGACTTCTTGCAAAACGGTAGTGTATAATAAACATCATATATAATCAAAATATAATAATGTCGTGGCTCCTAATGTGTTTGCATCCTTTAAAATCGTGTTAAACAATCTAAACACAAAAACGTATTCTTACCCAGAGTGCACGGGACTGCACGCAGTGTTGTGTGAGTGGTCCACTGTGTCAGGGGTCCAACTGTACCGCCGCATACACTCACTGTTGTATTCACGAGTCACTGCGAGGTGCTGTAAACACATCCAAACATAATGATATGGGGTCAGGAAAGGTGTGTGCAGGTTGTTAAATTACAATGTTTACATTTAGTAAATGTAAATGTTACATTTAGAAATGATATGATAAAATGAAATTCTGATATATGTTTTTTTTAATTCGATGACTCAGTTATCTAAAGATCTCCTGAGATGGCTTGTAAAACCACTGCCAAGATATGAAGTTAAGAAAACAATATGTCTTCGGAAACACCGCATTGATGCATGTGGATGAAACACGGCCTCAAACAGGACACTCAATAAGAAAAGAAAATCAGAAAACAAAATGAGTGAAAGACCATGAAATAAACACTGACATGGCTGCATATGGGGGTGGAGCTTATATTTATAAACAAACAATAACACACAAATACCAATGAGCGTCTAAATGAGAGAAAACGAGTGCATTCGGATTTTTGGGTAATGAAAGAATGGAAAAAATGGAGAGTGATGACTAACATGGTCACGATCAAGAACCTGTACCTTATTCTGAGGGTCCACCATGTAGGAAATATCTTTAAATACACTCTGAAGCTTTAAAAGAAAAACACACATACAGGCATGTTTACGCTACTTGCTGTAAAGGAGGAAAGGGTGATCTTTGCTCTGCCAAACAAAAAGAGAGGAAATAAGTAGTGTGCTAAAAAAATGTACAAAGTCTTTCTCTGATGTTGTTTAAAACCTAGTGATCGGTCTACCTAATCGAACCTAAACTGAACACTTGAATGATGCCCAAAAAGCTGTCAAGGCAGGCAGCTCAATCACTTTAGGAAGACAACATCTGACCCTGAAGGGAAAATAAAAACAGTTTAGTATGCAGTATCGCACTCTCTCGCTTGCACTCTCAAGGAACTCTCAAGGCTGTATGAATACTAAACCTCATAACACTTATTTTTAGTTAAGGCTAATGGTTGTCATATTTGATATGCATAAGTGAAGCCAATTCAAATTTTAATCAAACAAATTAAGTGGACTAATAACTATATCTCTGCATTCTTTAGGAATGAATTTTTCAAGAGTCTGGTGTGAACATTTGCTCCTGAAAATGGAAAGAGCAACCGAACTCTGAACAGGAAAACACATCATGGAAAAGCTTGACAGAGTCCAAGTCTGACTCTCCATCTCTCTCCCTTCTCCCTCTCTTTATCTTTCTGCCAGCAGCTGTTTATGGATAGATTGAGGTCAAGCATTTTGATTATTAGACTAACAGTCTCAAGTCTTTCGAGTTTATTAAAAGGCACATTTGGAAATGAGAATGTGACACCGGAGAAAAGAGAAGAGTGTGATTTTTTTCTGTGTGGATAGGGACCGGTCTTTCGCAAACCCCATGGGACCCAACACAAATATTCCAGGACATTTTGCTGTGTTGTGGAAAGTCCTGAGGAAGAATGCCAGACAATAAATAAAATAAAAAATAAATCTTTAAATTAAGTGTCTTTAACTACTGTGTAATAACATTTAAATTAAGGATTTTGACACAATGCACTTATTGTTGTTACATGATTGTACTTTTATTTAAAAATAAAATACCTGCATGCAATAACAGCAGTAATTAATTTCTGTTATTACATCTACATTTACACTGTTGACCCTTCCCTTACACCTTAACACACCCTTAAACCTACCCATACCACCAAACCTGTCCTAACCTTACTTGTATCCCCACATCAATAACAGCAAAAGTGTTTTGCAATACAATAAAAATAATAAGTTAACTGTACCTAACAATTTTTTATGCAAGTACATAGTTGTTAAAAACACACAATAATAAATGTGAAGTGCATAAAGCAAACCTTATTTTTTTTATGTTGTATATCATTTCTAGTGGTGACCAGTCAGTGTTGATGTAGATCAAGTGGCACACACACATAGCACACAAATTTGAGGTCAAATAAATTTAAGTCAATTTTAAATATATTTTCTCAGTATTGAATGAATGAATTATATTTATAATAAATTATAAATAAATAGGGTTGTTATTGTTAACTAAACCTAAAGGTAAGACTTTTAGTTTACTACTATTAGTAATAAATTAGGGCTGTCACTAACAATTATTTTGACGATTAATTGAGTAATCAGATCTATTTTTATTACCACAAAAAATGCCAAAGCAAAGACCTAAGCCTTTAAAATGACTTAAAATACATAAATAATAACAAAGATGTAATGATATTTGGTTCAAATGAAGTATCAAATGCAAATAATCAGATGGTTTATAGAACAACACTGATAAAATACATAATATAAATCATCTTATATACATTATGTATTATAACAAATGCCTGCAGAGGGTGCCAACGGCCTGGTGTTGTTACACTTAACAGCAGATTAAATCCTTGTTTAATATTGGCCAAACAGCATTTAATTCAAATGTTTACTTTATCTTTAATAATTGGCCACTGCTTTACTAAAGAAATGCTAAAGCCACTTTTCTTGAACAGCAAACGTTTTCTATAAGAATAATATGTGGACATCCAAACATGCAAACTCAGAGAAAGGGTTTAAACTTATATTTTGAAATCACGATAATCAAGACGCATATTTAGAAACAGATTGACGTATTCTCCTGTGTTGGTGAAGGTTTACAAATGATTTTTCCCTTACAAATCGGATAAAATGGCACACATTGCATTCCCAGATGAACGTTACGCAACTCACAGCAGTTTGAAACGCTCCATGCATATAAATGATAACAGTTCATGTGGAGCAGCATTCAGTGTGAACTAAACTAAACGCTCTGAGACGCACAAAACCTCATTTTAACCCGCAGAGCATATATTTATTTAATTGAATCGCAGCCTTTGTGAATTCACAATAGCACTACTCTATGGTATGGTTTTAATACATTGTGCAGGTCTAATAATGCGGTTTATGGATTCTCGTCCGTGGAATGGGCCACTTCGCATTCACTTCGGTATTTTGCCGGTAACTCGACACGGGTAAAGAAAAAGCAAATGAAAATTACAATTGAAATAAAATTACTAAGTTGAAGTACTAAAATTGCTAAATATTTTTAAAATATTGAAATATTGAATATTTAATAATAATAAAAGTGATCAAAGCACGTTATTAACTGACTAAAATGAAAATGAAAATATAAAATATATAAAAAAGATAAAAAATAAAAGCCAATTCAAAATATTAATAAATAGTAAAGTAGTATAAAATATAATAATACAACACTGTCTATAAATATGATTTTTTTTTTTTTTTTTTTTTTTCATCATCTTTGATGTATTCATCACATTCTAGCATTCTAAGCATTCTAGGATTGCCTTCACTACTATGGAGTATTTGGCAAAAAGAAAGATAAAAATTAGAATTTCTTAATTCTTACTGCTTTCTGTAAGTATGACACAGAGTATGACAATACTGAATGAGAGTGAGAGAGATAAAGAGAGTAGGGATTCTCACCGTGTCTTTGGTAGGCGCCAGCATCTCTTCAATCATCATGCTGTCACGGGCGAAGGAGCTTCTGTTCAGAGTGTTGGACCTGTCTGAGCTGAAGGAGCGCAGACTGGAGTGTGTAAGAGGTTCACATATGTACACACGCACAAGCAGATACACACAAACAGAAAGCAAAAGACACAAACAGGGACGAACAAACATAAACACAAAACAAACACACAAAAGTTACAACATGCAACATCCAGGGAGAACAAAAGCAAACCCTTCAGAGAAGAGTGGAGAGAAAGGGATGTCTGATGGACAGAGAGGAGGAAGTAAGAAGAAAACCGAAATGGGCAGACATGTAGAAGAGAAGTTGACTGGGCAACAGGGATGCTTATAATTAACTGGTTTTACCCTTCATCGGAATTTTGACCGATCAATACTATCAGTTAAGATCAGTTATCAGTTTAAAAAGTAATTTAAGAAATTTTTCAAGATATTTTAAAAATGTTGCTGCATGGTTAGAAAATATACTACACACACGCGCATTTTTTATAAGTCGTGTATAAGACGCATTTTATTATTACATGCAAAAATTATCTAAAATACCTGTAAATAAAGCAAAATGTTTACAAACATTATAAACACTATAAACATAACTATAGGCTATTTAGTTCCCCTCACTCCACAACAAATCCTTTCAATTTAACGCTATTTAGAACAGAACAAGAATGAAGAATATAAGTAGCTATATAAACGTCAAGCTAAAACTAATTCGTTTAAAGCATAACTGAAACAGAAACCAGTGTTGGGTTCTCGTAGCCTCCCTCTCTTATTCAGGATGAATCCAAATGTTTCCACATTCAAAATGTATTTGGATGCTAAAGTCATATTTAGTATGTAAAATAGGCTATGTACTTCACTTACGTTCCAATATTGACATAAAACATCATCCTTCACATGTAAAAAAAAAAAAAAAAAAAAAATATGTGCTTGGCATAAGACCACAGTGGGGCGATTCTACTACGAAGTATTTCAATTGAGCAGTGTAGCTTTTTATGCTTGGTTGACTATTTTTATTTTGATAATGAACAGGCTACGATGTCAAGTTAGTAATGTAAGAACTGATATGTATAGTCTTCAGTCACATGATCCTTCAGAAATAATTTAAAAGTTGTGGCAGCTTAATATTTTTGAAGAAACTAATATTTTCAGGTAATATTTGATGAATAGCTAGATGAATCTCTCTTACTGACCATAAACTTTTGAACTGTAGTGTATATTTAAATTAACAGAGGTCTTACGCTTTGTATGCAAGTGCTAGTTAAATTTAACCCAACGAATTTTGGAAAAAAACAACAACAATCCACTAAGAGCAGTTATAGCAAGCACCACTAATAATAAACTGACAATTTGAGCTCATTTCAAATGTACGACTGCATGTGCATGTGTGCACCCTTCTGCAGTGCTCTTAGAAATGCCTGGATCTCTCCAGGACAGCAGTCTTTGGTTGGTTGTACACTGTGTGTATGAGATTGAAAATTCTGCAGCAATCAGCAGGATTTAAAGGTACAGCTCTGTAGCGCACACAGCAGAACTGTGCACGAGGGTGTGTTTACGGAAGAAACGGTGTTGGTTTATGTGCTAGTCTTTGGATGAATGGGTTTACAACCGTCTTTCTGTGTCTTCCTCTCGCACGTCAGTTTCATTCGTCCTGATCGGCATTGTTTTTATGGTTATATAGTAATACAGCAGCTGAATCACCGTTCTCTGCAGTACACACTCTCTCATTTCCCTCCTCTGCATTAACTTATCTCTTTTTCTTTTCGTTCTACATCATTTTCCTCCTTTACTATGCACTTTTTCTCTCTGTCTAATTATCTCATTCTGAACAGAGACAGTATTTTAAAAGAAGGCTGTACTATGGTTTTGTGTGCATTACATGTGAAACAACATACAATATAATAAGATGAATATTTGTTCTCTTTTCCTAACAGGCTTATCTATGTTATAATCATATGCCTCCTATCTAATGTTCTGCGATCAATGTGCAAATATGTGTGCTTGGAATAACTATTCTCTCTAAGCTTCTCTATCAAAAGCACACTAGTGATAATAAGCAGACATGCTTAGAACACCATATCTATTCTTAATTTTGCAATAAAATTGACATGTGATCAATGTTGTGAGTAATGGCCAATTAAATGTGGCATTGCAATTGCTGACTGATCAGCTTGAAGCTTTTGTCCCTGGATGTTACATAGAGCATCACAACTGAAACAACAGCAACACACAACATATATATAAACACAGTCCATGCCACACTGAACAAAAACTCAAAGCAACCAAAATATAATAGTTAGCACACTAATCATTAATATTTCAGACATCAATAACATTTAAAACAATATTTCACAACACACAACTACTGCCCGCTTTTCCTTTTATTGAAAAACTCCTCACATCTTTTCAATTTATAATCCGCCTTCAAAAGTGTTAGATGGCTTTTGTGTAACCGATAAGAAGCAGGTTTGGCTTTGGAGCCAGATAGAATAAATCAAACGTCAACACAAGAGGAGTTCAGAGACCAGAACTCCAGTTGAGATGCATGAATTTGTTTTATCAGGCCGAGGAGCTCAGGCCTCAGTGTATGAAAGGGATGAGACTCCATAGAAACGCACTGCACCAGATGACATGGTGGAGCGAGGCATGATGGGAGTTGTAGTACGTATGGAAAGGGGCAGTGACAGAAACGACAGCTACGGAGAGAGAAAGCGAAAGGCACAGAGAGAGAGAGAGGCAGAGAGTAAGACATCACTCTTACCTTATCCTGGGGCTAGAGAGAGTGAGAGAAGCGAAGAAAGAGAAAAGAGTAAAATGTACTGGACGTGGCAGAAGCAGTGAGAGTTAAGCATGGCACTGAGGCTCTGCCACAGCATGTGTTGTGCTCCTAGACAGGACTGGGTGCGTGTTTGGCAAAAACGAGCAATATTAGTAGCTCTATCTAAGAGCAAACAATGCCAGGCTGATGTTAACAAAATAAAAGAGGCAGAATATGAAACTGTAGAGTAGAATATCATTAAGAAACATCAAAATAGTAACAATCCAAATAGCAATAAGCATTTCTAAAGCAATTCAAACTAAATTTCAGACCTGAAACAGTATGTCTTACCTTGACTAAGCAGCTGGGATACTGAGTATTTTGCAAATGACTTAATAATTATACCAATAATCTATACAGCTAATTTGACTCACATTTGACTATTTGATACCTCTTGTGTCAATATCCAAATACAGCAAACCATAGAGCTAATTCTTCCCTCTGAGCTACACAAGTTCTGAGCACAAAATTGAAATGATCAATAAAATTAATCTATCATAACTAAAGGTGATAACTGGAGACTGAAGGTCTGTATCCATCGCATCACACCTTCACACAAACAGAGTCACGCACTCTCCAGGCTTTGTCACTCAGTGTTCCCTTTCCCGTGATGACGTCATTGTTTTCAGTTATTTATTCCACGTCCTCGAATGCTATGACAATTGGCACACAAAGGCCAGCCAATCAGAACTAAATGTCCCGTGCAACAACAGAAAATTAGGCTCCATTGTGCCACATAATGCTTGCATGACAGGACTGGTACCTTTCCATCCGAGTGTCCCATTTCTCTCACCTACACTCATCATCCTTCTGCAACGACAACCAGATCCTGACGAGATGACCTCTTAAATGAGGGGATGGGCACAAAACACCACAAATGTGTGTCATCTGCACTAAACCTTTCTGAGAAACGTAGCTAGTTAGATTTTATAAAAGGTACTGAAAAACATTGTTCAAAATGTTTACCTTTAGGCATACAACATCATGTGGTTCTAAAATGTGTAATATCTGATCAGATTTGGTGCTTACAAGGACATCATCCTTGTTATGAAGTGTCCTCAAGGCTGTCATTAATCATTAACAAAAAAACATCTAGACTAATTTAGTCATCCGAGCATCTTTTATGCGGTTATTTCCACTTGGTCACTTGTATTTTTGCTAATCAAACAAAAAGCATAAATAGACCATATAAATACCAAACCAACTTAGGAGATCATGCAACAAAACACAACATGGGTCAATGCATTAGGTTGTTCAGGCCACACAAATACTGTAAACTGTACGTTAAAATTTAAAGTGTTGATGGACACAACATGTAATGTGACCATGTTTAAAGGGACAGATGGGGGGAAAAAGGGAAATTAAATTAAAGGGAAAAATGGTTAATCAAGCCATTCTAGATCCTTTGACTATCTTTTTTCAGACGAACACAATCGGAGATATATTTTAAAAATATCCTGGCTCTTCCTAGCTTTATAATGGGAGAGAATGGGGGGCGAGATTTTGAAGCCAATAAAAATTCACCCATCCATCATAAAAGTAATCCATACTTCTCCAGGGGGTTAATAAAGGCCTTCTAAAGTAAAGCGATGTGTTTGTGTAAAAAAAAATATATAGCTATAATACCTAGCTCCTGGCAGATGAACCTACGCATACTGCGCAAGTCGACTTGTGCCACAAGACTAAGCCTAACGTGATGTATGATGTAGGATGTAGGAGTATCGTAAGCTTAGACGCCTCTCGCGATTTAAACAAACAGGCTTCTTTTCTCTTATATCTAAATTCTCTGACATTTCTCCTTAAAATTTCTCGCTTTAGGCTTCTAATTCGTGACCGGTGTTTTGTTTTGCTCTATCCTCTGCGCTTCTGCGTTGGTCATTGTGTCATGTGTCAGGTCAGGGGTTACTCTTCCGCCGCAAATCACTGCGTACGGCCGTCTGCCGGAATCTAGTTATTATAGCTAATACAGTTTTAAACATATAGATATTTTTCTTACAAAAACCCATCGCTTCGGTTCAGAAGGCCTTTATTAACCCCCTGGAGCCATATGGATTATTTTGTTATGATGGATAGATGCATTTTTTTTGGGCTTCAAAATCTCGCCCCCCATTCACTGCCATTCTAAAGCTTGGAAGATCCAGGATATTTATGTCTCTGTTTGAGTTCGTTGGAAAGAAGATAGTCATATACACCTTGGATGGCTTGAGGGTGAGTAAATAATAATAATTTTAATTTTTTGGTGACCTATCCCTTTAAGTATCCACTATGTGTACTTTCTTAAAGCTGAAATAGAACTTGCAGTCATAATCCTCTATACAAATCTATTTACACTGTATATCTCCAATCAATCTTACAATGTTTTTGCTGTGAATTATACTAATGTGTCTGGTTTTACAACAACTGGGAACTCTACTGTCACTTCAGTTTTTATGTTTGATAAAAATCAGTTTGCAACCATGAATTGTTACTCTTAAAAATTTGACAAAAGTTGTCCAGCAGAACATGCAACAATTGTCCCTAAAGTGGGATAACTGTATGATACTACCTCTTTAAAAATATGAAATACTGTTAAGATTAATGTCGGCACTAAAAGTACAAGTGTTTTTCTGCTACTATTTGCATAACAATTTCTCATAATTTTATCCTGTCATCTAAAAACACTAGTGTCATGTACACTTAACTTGAATGGCACATGGTGAGTTGAATTTGTGTAGTGGGAACAGTTTCCTGAGAACCAAAATCCCTTTTTTTTTTTTTTTCAGTATACAACGGGGATATGAAGACTGACAGCTCTGAATGCAGAGTGAATCTGACCAAGATTTGGCTTTCTCTCTTTCCTGATGTTTACTGCCATCTTTTTGTTCTTGAAGCATTTTACTAATTCAGACTGAAAGTCAATACACAATGTCCTGTCATTAAAACAAAACGCACACAGCCTGGACTTGGTGTTTTAGTTTGTTTGCTTAATGCTTACTAGCACTCCGTTTACATGCCTTTTAAGACTGTAGGCCTAATGCTTTTAGAGAAGTCCAGCTGAACATTATTCCCTTGTCTAACTCCACATCCTAAATCTATCTACATCATCCTTCATCCAAACATCTCCAAACATCTACACCTCCCATAACCTGCAACACCATATATTTGTGCCACTCATGGAGAACCAGTGAATAGGTAACAAACAGCTTCATAAAAAAGCAAGCATCCATATAAATAAAGTATATAAGTGCTGTTACCTGGCAGAGCGGGCTCCAATACTGAAACCCATGTACCCCTCCTGCGGCAGGGAGTCATCCCCCAACTCCCTCAGGTCCTGTGGCCGAAGATACTTCTCAGTCTCGCCAGTCATCGCATCTTCACCTGCAGAGATGAGACAGGCCTAAGGTGAGCTCACTTGAAGGTGAACGGGTAAGGTGACCTATCAGCAGCTGCGGCAATCAGCTCCCCTTCGTTCTTCTAATTAAATAAAACCCAAAGCCACTTACAGTTCAATTATTTCCAAGACAGTCCCACTAGAACAATCTGAGGTTAAGTGTTTTGCTCAAATGCACAATGGCAATAATTTGTGGATCATCTCTTGTGGTGTAAATCTACCAGCCCACACAGTCTTCTTGTGTCATGCAAACATCCAGCTCGCAGCTTCTAGATTATTAATCTATGTCACATAACACCTGGGTGTTTTTCTGTCCCCGCTGTGAATAACAGAAGCTTAGTTGGCAATATTTCACTAACACATAGAGGAAACAGTTATTGCTGCATCAGGACACCACTGCGTCTCCTGCTATAAAGCACGTTTCCATCACACCCCCAAGAGTTTCTTAAACCTGATGAAAAACAGCTAAAACCAGGCTATGCTGGAGGTCTCTCACACTCAGCATGGTCTGTTTGCTGGTTTTAGGGGTTTGGAGCAAGCTGGGATCTAGCTAAAATAAGGTAAGACTAGCCAATCATCTTAGCCTGGCAGCTTTTAAGTGGTTTGTTTTCAGCAGGGAAAATATAGAAATATGACAATAAAAAAAATGTATAGATCAAATTAAGTTTAATAGTTTAGTTTTACATTATATGATTTATGATAGTCCGAATCTGCTTTTATTTTCTGGGGGGGTTGCTGTTCTGTTGAGTTTTAAGAGGGTTTGGGGTACTTTTGAAATAGTCAGCAGCTTGATGACATAGGCCTACTTACACCAGCAAAACAGTTTAGGCTTGCTAGTTTGTATAGTTTAATAACAGATTCAATTGTAACGGTTTTTGTATCCGTCAAAATTAACAAAGCTGTTATATTAAAAACCACTTGCAAAAAAACAAACAAATAGTCACTATGCCACCGACAAAACAAGCGACGGCTGCGTCTCAAAACCTCGTTAGCTGCTAACTAGACAAATTATTTTCATAACATTCAACGCCGTCTGGGCAGATAGCTCTCATGGTTTTCAGGGTGTCGTTATTTTACTAAATTAGGGCGCCTATGATGCACAAAATGACATCTAGGTATGCAATGTTCTCAAGGTTTTGAGCCACAGCCAACATCTTTTTCGTATCTCTCATAAACGCGACTTTTGCTTGTCCTCCTCTCTCTCTCTCTCTCTGCGTGCTGCAGCCCCTCCCCTCCCGCTTCAGAACTCCTCCGTTTCCCTAACCGGCTCGCTAATTCCTTTCTACTCCGGTACCGAATTAACGACTTAATGACAACGAACACTCATGACAAAGACTAATAGATGACCCTGTCTAGAAATAGAAGACACGGCATTTGACGTCATTCTGAGTTTTAAAAGTGTAACGTTACATCTGAATAACATATCCGAGCAGTGTCCAGCCGGTGAACACAGTATGCAGCAGAGCCCCAAAACACCGCAGTATTCTGACACAACGACTCACATAAAAGCGCTGCCATATCCCACTCCGATACTGATATATCCGGTATTAGCGTATTCCCCCGATATTTCGTTAAGTTCTCAATGAAGTCTGTATCCTCTGAGAAAATAACTGATGGTGAGGTTGGTCTATTCCGGTTGATCATGTGAGAGTCGGTCGTCCCGAGTCGACCAGAACTCTCGTGGCTGGATGTGCGAAATTTACATCCGTTCATTCGCCCGGTAAAAGTTAAATCACAAGGCAGCCTGGGTCAAGTGAAGGAGGATCTACCAAAGCTGCACTCTCACATGTCAGGGGAGCTCTGCTCTTTTTCCAGCCTCCCGCGTGAGTGCGAGCGCAACGCACACACACACGCACGCACGCACACACACACACACACACACACTGAACACGCGCGCGCGCAGGAGCAGGTCCGGTGTGTGTGTATGTGTTGCTGAAGATTTTGCAGGTCTAGCAGCAAGTGCAAGGTGGTAACAAGACACCAAGTACTGTCAACATAGTTCTCTCAGGAGAATGAAGGGAGGGAGACAGTGCAAGCGCTTCTCTAATGAGTGTGTGTGTGTGTGCAGGGGCGTGGTAGCGGGGGGAAAAAGGGTACAGAGTACCCAGGGCCCGAGGCAGCGGGGGGGGCCCGCCGAAGTCGCTGATTCCCCCCCCCCGGTGGAAAAGTCGGCGCGCTCAAGTCGCCGAGCACAAGTCTAAAGTCCGTCTCCACCGTTGGAGAAGTCGACGTGCTCAAATCAAAAGTCCGTCCCCCCCCCCCGACCCCCCCCCCGTTGGAGAAGTCGCTCAGTCGAAAGTTCGCCTTGCGCGGACCCCCCCCCGTTGGAGAAGTCGCGGGGGGCCCAGCAAGATGGTTTGTACCCAGGGCCCAAAACTGGGTGCTACGCCCCTGTGTGTGTGTGTGTGTGTGTGTGTGTGTGTGTGTGTGTGTGTGTGCTGGTTTGGCTACTTCTAAATAAAGAGTGTTGAAAACTAACTTTTGTAAACCTGAAATGGTCCTCGCTGTTTGAGATGCTCACATATGCTTTAAAGTTAAAGTATTGTAGGTATTATTGATAAACCCTAATTTGGGGCCTTCAGACTGAAATCCACCCCAGAATCGTACAAAGTTAACAGGTCTGTTCCAGTGTTATTATTAACTAATACTCCAACCATTAAAAACTGTTTAAAAATATAAAAATAACTGTAAAAAATAAAAACTGAATAACTGCTGAAATATGTTTAAACGTTAATACAGCAGTTTAAATGCTAATACAAGTCTGTGTGGTAAAGTTATTTTATCAGCTAATGTCAATAGGTCTCTCAGGCACACATTCAGAGTCACTGTAGAACATTCTACTCATTACAAAGAGATAAAGAACATTACATAACTAAGGAAGTTCACTTTTCTCTCAAGTATACTGTACAGTTATACACACAAGATCTCATTTTAATCATGTGTGTATTTTGCTGTATTTGGCACTGTGCTCTTTGTTGTGTGTGGGAGAGATCAGGCTTTGCTGATGTCTGTCCCCATAATGACAATTAAATTGACCTACACTGTGAGAAAATGTTTTTTTTTTTAATGAAGGGATTAAATACATGGTTCACACAGCCCCGGAAAATATCAGGGAATTCAAAAAGGTGTGATTACTAGGCCTGGATACTCGTGTAAATACAATTTTAAAACATAATAAAAATAAACATTAAATGAAAAATATTTTTTATAGTCATTATAAATGTTATATTTATGACAATAAAATATAGAAAAAATTATGTTATTCAAAAAATTAGAAATGTAGCCTTGAGTTAAAGCACTAAAATGACTAACTGGAAATAAACAGAAAAACTAAAACTAAAATAACATAAAAAATCCTAAATAGCAATATTTTAAAACAACAAAAGCTAATAAAAAAGGACATAACAAATTGATTAAAAATTAACTTAAAATGAAAATGAAAACTGAACATACAAATAAAGGCTAATTCAAAATATGAATAAAAACTATAATAGCATTTAAATAATGCCAAAATAACTGGTTAGAAAGTAAATGTAATCATCTTAATTAAAATCTAGAAATGCAAAAAGGTTTCTGTAAGGAAGGTTATTAGGTAATTAGCGTAAAATAAAAAACAATAGACGTCATTAGTCAGTCTCCACCATAATATGACAACAAACAGGTGTGTGTTATAAAATCAGATTGGAGATCAAAAGTGGAGAGGTCATTGCTTCTGACAGACATGAGGCCTGCCTGCACCGCTCAATACACAGACAACTAACAGGATAACCTATAGATATATTATAGGCGTCTGCTGCTAACAGACGCACACACACGCGCTAATGCACATACTGCTCAGACAGCAGTTTCAACACTAGACTTCTGCATTTTACTGCTTTATTATATTCTAAGATTATCTCTCTCAGGTAGAGGGGTGACACCTGTGGGTCAAGTCAGTGTCACCTGCGGGATTCTAAGTGTATCTGCTGACACACATGGTAACCGTACACCCTTAGCTCTCTGTGTAACCATGGAGAGGGGTGCAGAGAGGGACATTATGCTCATGAATATTTCAGCGTTGAACCAGGAGACAAGAGAAAGAGTTTGGCATCATAGTCAACACGTGGAGTGTTTTCTTCTCCTCCTGATCCACTGCACGTCAGCTTCACTGTATCCAAGGCAACTCTATGAGTCACATACAGGCTTGTGTGGGCATGTTATTGTGTTTCTATGTGAGAGCATTTGTAAATATGTGTTTAAAGTCATGAAGGGGAAGAAAACTGTGTGTAAAGTTAGCATTCACAGGAAATCACAGCAATCAGACTCGTGGTTATGTGCATAAAGACTCAAGAAAACAGACACAGTGCACCGCAAAGCCAGACGAGAGGAACGCATCAGAGCCGAGCGAGTGTGTGCGTGAAGCGAGGGATGATTAAAAAAAGAGAGAAAAAAACAGAACTGTGAAAGCGTGTACCTTCTTCCCCATCAGTCTGGGCTTCATGATCTTTCACAGCTGTCAAACATACAGTACACAGCAATAGGTTAAACATACACGCTCACACACACACACACATACACTCACACAGATTAATGAAGGCATATAGTGTTAGCCCAGTGATCATGGTGCAAGCTAGAGGGGAAACTGTCAAAATAACTAAATTTGAATAAACCACTGGATGCAAGACTAGTTTAAATGATATTTCAACAACTGCTTCACTGACTTAAGTGTGCATATGGTCACAGCGGAGTAAAGAGCTCTTTTCAGCATTATAAACCTATATAGTTCACAAAGAAAGAGTGAAACATTGTATGTGGTGTGTGTGTGTGTGTGTGTGTGTGTGTGTGTGTGTACCTACTTAACTATATTTTGGGGACAAATTTGTACCCAGAAGTGACCAAAACCTGACAAAATCTCCAAAAACCTCCCTTTAGAGACGTCCTCATTTGTAAATCTGGTTTAAAAATAAAGTAATTAAAGGGTTTTTTTTAAATGTTGAAAATGTAAAAATGCAGAAGGTTTTGTGTGATGGGTAGGTTTAGGGGTAGGGTTAGTGAAAGGGGATAGAATATACAGTTTGTACAGTATAAAAACCATTACGTCTATGGAATGTCCCCATTTAGATATCTAAGTAAACACAAGTTGGTGTGTGTGTGTGTGTGTGTGTGTGTGTGTGTGTGTGTGTGTGCGCGTGCATGTGTGTGTGTGTGTGTTTAGATCAGTACTAGTTCAGCTGTACCTTCATCATCAGACATGTCAAGGAACTCATTCATGGTCTCCGGGACATTGATCTTGTGTTTCTCAGTTACAGGCTGGGCAAAAATGGAAAACATGCAAAATACAACAAAAGTTAGAGGCACTTCCATAAGAATAAATAGTATAAAGTAGCAAATTATATTGGTAATATGACATAATATGACAACTTTAAAAAAAATCACTGACAAACTATCAATGTAAAAAAAAAATATGTTATTTTCATGTTATGGCCGATAATCAATAAATTGCAGATTCAATTAAAAATATAATAGTACAGTTATTTAAAAAAAATTAAATTAAAAATTTTCAGCAAAGGTAATATAAATGTAAAAATAGAAGAAATGAGCCAGAATGATTAAATATACAATATAGATAGAAAAATTTAATATAGTACATCCAATATTCTAATTGAAGTGTAAAAAAAAAAAAACATGGGCTGAAATAATAAAATAAAGTAAAAATTCAATTAAATTACACTATGCTCAAAAGTGATTTGCATGATGCAGTTGGTTGGTGTGCATATGACAGAATGCAAATGCGAATTGCATAAAAGACAAATTGCCGAGTATTCTAAGTTTATTGTGGACATTGTTGCTGCAGTAGAGGATGTTGAGGGAAGTGGAAGGGGTGGTCAGGAGACAGATAGTGAGTATGTTACCGTGGCAGTGAGGTTTTCATCCGTAACTCCTCTCAGTGTGTCCACTACGGAGATGTACCCAAGTCGCCGAGCAATGGAGAGAGCCGTGTTCCCATTCTGCCACACAGACAAACACACAAAACATTACTGTATACTATATTATCTGTAAATGAGGCGTTTCTTATGTACTATCATAATATCTAACATGCTTACTGTGAGTTAAGGAGAGAAGTGAAAGGTACACTACTCTGTAAGATTTTTTTTTCAGTTTTTGATAGAAGTCTCACCAAGGCTGCATTTATTTGATCAAAAATACAGTAAAAATAGTAATAGTGTGAAGTATTATTACAGTTGAAATAAATGTTTTCAAATGTAATTATAATATGCTAATTTGGTGCTCAAGAAACATTTCTTATAAATATCATTGTTGAACATATCTGAAAATCTGAGTGAAACAGCTTCTCGAACAAGAAAAAATCTAGTCTGTAAAAATCAGACTTTGGATTTTGTCCATCGGGAATTGATTTGGTCATTGGATTGTTGTGGTTTGCCATTGATGCTTGTGACAGGTTGTCTCGCCTTCACGACAGTAAACACGTCATCAGAGAAGAGAAGAGATATCGTTGCAAGAGGGAGGGGAAGTTACTTTAATTAAACATTAGAGGGCACATGAATTGTCCATTTTCATTTCATGCTTACTTTGATATTTTTGTGTAAACCACAATGCGTTTTCAGGATTATTTGAAGAATAGAAAGTTCAAAAGAACAACGTTTATTTAAAATAGTTTTTTTTAAACAATGTAAAAGTCTTTACTATCACTTTTGATCAATTTAATTCATTCTTGTTGAATAAAGTATGATTTTTTTAAATGCCTCAGTACTCACCAGAGTGAGCTCATTGGCCGAAGCTCCATACTGAAGCAGCATATTAATGATGTGGGTGTGGCCTTGCTGTGCTGCCTGGTGAAGAGGTGTGTAACCGTTCTATGCACAGAACGACAGCGAGAGTCAGTTTACATGCAAAACAAGATAATGTATCTTTTGACAAGCTGCAAACAGACTCACTTTTGTTTTGGCATTAGGCCTGGCCTGATTCTCTAACAGGAAGTTAGCCATCTTCATGTTGCCATAGTGACATGCCACATGCAACGGAGTGTAACCACTCTATTAGGAGAATAAGAAGGACAAGTGAATATCAGACACTGATACAGACACGCAGCAGTTGACAATGAACCTCTGAATGAATCAGTCTGCTTGTGCTGGTTATGTAATTATGGAAACGCCACAAGTTCTGACCCCTGACCTTGGTTTGGCCATCAATTTCTGCTCCATGGTTCAATAGCACTTCAGCAACGCCTGCCCTGTCATCCTGTGCAGCCATGTGCAACGGCGTGAGACCGTTCTGTTTTACAAAGACACACAGTGAGTCAAACTACTTTTAATCTACAATATTGTGCTCTGTGTGTGTATACGCGAATGTAAGTATGTTTACCTTATTGCCCATATTAACATTTGCATGTTTGGTGAGCAGCAGGGAGACAATGTCCACACTGCCCTCCTGTGCTGCCAGGTGGAGGGGGCTGATGCCCTGCCGGGTCACTGTGTTACACTCCGCCCCATATTCCAGCAACGTTGTCCCAATCTCCAATTTGTTCTTCTTAGCTGCAATGTGGAGAGGTGTGTAGCCATTCTAGAGAGAATGAGAGAGAGAAATAAGATGCAGTCATTTTTTACTGTAGTATTTTTTTTCAGTACTTTTCTTGATTACTCAAACCAAGCAGAGACTGCAAGAAGACTGTAAGAAGTAACCAAGCACTTAATTGCCCTACAAATTCCCAACTTGTTATCATGGAGATTACATTTACATCACTCAAGGTACATCAACTCTGGGGGAAAAGCAAGCCATGAAATTTAGAACTGCAAAAATCATATACTTAATCCACATTTTTGTCTTGTTTTTCATAAAAAATATCTAAAAATGATAAAAACAAGATCAGTTTACATGAGATTTTTTTCCTCCTTGAGTAAATCAAAAGGGACAAGGCCATGGAAAAAATATGAGATGCGTAGGAGGAAAAGTTTTATTTCAATGTTTTTATGTTTCCTTGCAAAACTTTTGCATTCACCCGAGAAACTTTGTATTCACTCACAAAAGTTTTGTTCCCCCGAGAATCTTTGCGCTTAATCCCAAAAATGTTGTGTTCCTCTGAGAAAATTTGTTAAAAAACACAAAAGCATTGAAATTAGGGATGCACCGATCCACATTTTTTCACTTCCGATCCGATCCCGATACCTGAATTTGGATATCGGCCGATACCGATACTTTTCCGATACCAGAGCTGTGTTTGCTTTAATATTATTATTGTTGATTTTATATGATGCTGAAATAAACTCCTCTCTACAGGCAAGTATGATATGTACATATGTATGCATGTATGTCAATATATGTATATATATATATATATATATATATATATTAAACAATAGATAAACAAAAGATAGAAAATTAAACAAAGATACACATTATACAGGCCTACACAGTGCTTTAATTTCAGGAAGGTCTACTAACATTTTTCAGGTATGGTCTAAAAAGAATTATAATGAAGTAATCAAAAGTAAAACAGCACTGCAAAGTTTATCATAGATAGATTTATGCTTATTAAAGCTAAAGTTATTCATTCAAGAGCTGTGAGTGATTTTCTCTTTGCCTTTTGTTGTTTGATTCTCAGTAATGGAGCAATCGTCAGCATGTTTATTAGACTGCTTCCCCTTTAAGAACGAGTGCACCATATTTTCTCCCAACTATTTCCATAACTACGTCCATTTTAGACAAACTGTTTAAGTGAATCTCCAAGCCGGTCATTTTGACATTTTTGTGTAGGCTACGTTTGATCATTTAGACGCGCATATGAAGCCCAAAGTATAATGTGCTTGTCTCGTTGCGGTCTGTTTCGGAGCGCGCGCCGCGGGAACAGCATCTCTTGCGCAGATTTTTGTGCTTTTAATAGCTCTTTTTATTATTAAAAGCATCCCGCAATTTAGCAACAGTAGAGACTGCATTTTTACAACAATCACCGATCATGCTGATGGGCTGTCGTGTTGTGCGCGCTGTGGCACCGCGTGAGAGATCTCTCTCTTTCTCTTCTGGACTGTGAATAGCAAACATGCATCACAGACAAATGGTTTAATTAATACGGCTTTGCAAACATTGCATTTTGCTGTCTTGCTCTGCTGTGGTGTTTCCAGTGTGAAGTATTTCCACCATAGGATTTCCACACAGTGAACATGTTGGCAGCTCAATGCTATCCTGTTAGCTGGCTGCAAACTGCGGAATGGATTTCCTGAGGGGGGGGGGGGGGGGGGGGGGGGTCTCTGTGTCTCATTGAGCCGTGCCTCCGTTCAGGATATCCATTCCACAGTTTGCAGCCAGCTAGCAGACTAGCCGGCGGGCCGCGGGAATCACTTTTGGAGTCGTTTCAGCAGACAACGTTAAAGCGCAGACATGGCTCATGGATATCTGATATCTCCGCAGGTTGGATCGGGAAAATCCGATACGTGAATTACGCTGGTATCGGTCCCGATACCGATACTGGATCGGATCGGCCCCATCCCTAATTGAAATATATTTTTCCCTTCCATCTCATTTTTTTCCAATCGCCTTGTCCCTTTAGGCACTCTGAACACACAAAATTTAGATAACAAATTAATTCAAGACATTATCTGACAACAAACCTTTATATCTGACACAATCTTTTACTCAAAAAAATGATCCTGTATTTAGGACCTAGTCCTAGACTAATTACTGTATTAGATATGTTTACTGCAACACAAATTAAAAATAATGAGAAAGAAAATGATTTCTGCAGAGCTCAATGTGAGAATATGGCCTGTTTAACAACTCTTCCATGCAGTTTGAGTGAGTTTAGTTTATTTTACTTAAAGTTAATCAGATTTTATGCAATTTAACAAACTTTTCAGCCTTCATGACATCCTCTGCAAATGTGATTTGAACATGGCAACAAAGTCACAAACAGCACGTAGTAACTCTTCAGATGTGATTTGGTATGTAGGTTGAGGTTCAGTAATAGCTTTTAAATGGTAAACAGCATGGAAGGGTTAATCCAGAAACCCAATCTCATACCTTCGCTGCAGATTGAGGAGATGCTCCCTGGTCCAGCAGTAACAGAGCCACTCTCTGATTATCATAGTGAGCAGCCACATGCAGCGGTGTTAACCCAGTCTACAATATACACACAGTCCCCAGCACGACCACAAGCACCCACGCCAGCATGCAACACACATACACACAAACATTGGACGCATGGACAGCACATACAGTACATAGGTGCGCACACACACACACACACACACCATGTTAAAGTTAAGAGGGAAGAAATCCCAGCAAACCACATTAAGATTATGGAGGACCAAACCTGCAGAAATTCAAAAGAAATAAATGTATAATATATAACATGCATAAAAATAACAACATTAAAATAAATAAAATAATAAATGACTTAATAAGACAACTATAATTCATTTTTAATTGAATTTAATCGTGAATTTATTTTTGTATAACTTTTTTCTTACTTTATTATTTTATTTATTTATTTTTATTCTTTTTAACTTTTATTTATTTATTCTTTCATTGATTTATTTTTCATTTATTTATGCATTATGTTATTTTTATATTTATTTATTCCCACAAGTATTTATATTTATACATTTATTTATTTATCTGTGCGCACCATATAAATGAGGGAAGCTGTCCATGCGTAGCTCCAGTGCATCATTGGTTGAGAGCTCACGTATTGAAGCGTTAGAAGATCTTAAGCGATTTCGGAGGTTTGCGACAGGATGTGGCAGATCAACTGGAGAGTTGGAAGTTATTTTCACCGGTTTGCATTACGTCTAATTATTTTGTAGTGACCACGGTTTACCAGAAATAGAAACACGAAGCTGAAGCCAGCAACTAATGTGATCCTGTGATCAAGTCGGCAAATTTTAGGTTGATGACACCCAGACACCCAGTTGGTTTCTAGTTGTTGTTTTTTGTGTAATCACAGAGGAAATCTTGACTAGGTTTACTAGGCTTATTTGAACCTAGGTTTGCGATGCTTGGGGGAAATGCGGCCCTGGATTGGCAAGATTTTCTCAGTGAAAAAAGTAATAAAAAAATTAATTCAGGATTACATTTAATTCAAAAGGATATTTGTTTTATCAAGTCATTTTTCATTTATATTTTTCCCTATTATTACATTATTATATTATTACTTATCTATTTATGATTTCTCCAGGTTTGGGCCTCCATATTAAGCAAGCAGCAATGAGCTCACACATATGAAGTAAAAAAAAACTTCCAAAGGATGGGTGTGTCTTTCCTTAACACAGTTTAAGCTTCTATGTGATATTTCTGTATATCTGTATACTATTGTTGTACGTATTAAAAAGCTTAATCTTTGTTAAGGAAACCAGACCTTCATGATAGCACAGCTGACGTTATGTGGATGACAGTTATACTTTGTAGTTCAAGAATAAATATAGCTGCGAGCAGCGATTACGGGCCCAAGCCGGTGGCACCGCAACCCCGGTGCCTTTAGTTACCTAAAGGCACCGGGGTGGCGGTACCACCGGCTTTGGCCCTTCATCGCTGCTCGCAGCTATATTTATATATATATATATATATATATATATATATATATATATAAAGCCGGTGGCACCGCCACCCTGGTGCCTTTAGGGTTATTGTGCACGACGTGCAAAAACGTAACCCTGCTTTGACTGTCGAAAAGAAGTGTGCTGTAGAGCTTGTATCAGTGTGGGCTCTGCAAAAGTGTGCATTGAGGGCACATATCAACCACAAAGTATGCGAGAGCAACCTTCTGAAAGGTCAGGTCTACATCCAGGTCTACATCTGCCGTGTGTTTACATCATAGTAGTGAAGTTTGAAGCAATCAGGTGATTTCAAAGCTTTTTGAAAGTGACAGACTTCCTGCTGCCAGTTGGTGGCGCTATAACCGGGGTGGCGGTGCCGCCGGCTTTGGCCCTTTCATCGCTGCTCGCAGCTATATTTATATATATACACACACAAACACACACACACACACACACACATATATATATATATATATATATATATATATACATAAATATATATATATTGTTTTTTTAAGAGACAAGACAGAATATTACTTGCCTGATCTGATTAGAAAAATAGTGTTTGTGTGTGTGTGTGTGTGTGTGTGTGTGTGTGTGTGTGTGTGTGTGTGTGTGTGTGTGTGTGTGTTTGTGTGTGTGTGTGTGTGTGTGGCGTAATTGAACAATGTAGACATAAAAACATACTCCGTCCTTTTGTTCATACAGGACATTATTCAAACTGCAAAGTGTTTACTTATATTTGTGTACACTTGCAATAAAACACAACATTGTGCTTTTGTCAAGCTATAAACTCTTGTCAAACTGTAAACTACAACTGTCACCCAACCAAAATCTCTTACACACACACACACACACACAGTTTAAAAGCAAAAAATATCAAACAATCCTATTTAAAAACAGTCTGTGGGAGCCATCTTTTGGACATTCATCATATCGCATTGGTTTTCATTTCTTGTCATCAAACAGAGCCCTAATCTGTTTATTTTTTCAGTTACACATTCTACATTGATTAAAAAAGAAAAATCAAATGTGTTTTTATTTTATACAGAAATAAATAATCTATCATTCAGATGAGAATAAAGTTAGTGTTAGTTCAAATTTTAAGGAAAACAAATATATGATCTGAAATATAGCACATTCATTTAAAATTCATTCAGGTTCAATTACCAAACATACAATCTTAATGTAATTTAAAGCAAACAATACATTTAAAATATATGGGTTGTATGACTATTTTTTAATATAAAAAGATATATATCCAAAAAGACAAGGCCTAAAGTTTAACAAGGGTTAAACTCTTATCACTGTAACAGACACAATCACACACACAATCACACACACACACACACAAGTCAAATCACTTACATTTTACATGCAATATTGACTTTTTTTCTGTTTCAGCAGCGAAAATAGTTAAACAAAGATCACAGCAGAACCATCGCGCATCTCACAGCAACGCGTTCTCATTACTGAATGATTCAGCATTTTGAACGAATCGGTTGACTCAAAGATTCAATGACCAATCAATCCATAAACATCTATCTCATTCATGAATGACTCAGTCGTTCAAACGAATGAATCAATGACTCGCTCATTAAGACGGTCGCCTGGCGACACCTAATGACGGTTTAGTGTTATGTTTAAAAGTATCATTCTTTCCAACGATTGTTAATTAACTCATATTTGAAACATAAGCTATATTTATATATATACATACATATACACACACATACACAAAAATAAAATAAAAACACATTTGAAACGTGTTTGCTTACTAAATTGTGAGCTGAACGAAAGTTGCAGCAAATATCAGCAACAGGAGTCAAATTTCATTAATCACGAGAGTGAAGAGCTGACTGAAAAGATGATGATGGAATAGGCTATTTTATGTAAAAACGCCTATTTAAGCGAATCTGTCATTGTACTCTTTTATTGTTGTGTTTTCCGTGAAAAATAATAGACTATTGAACTCACAATTCAAGCAATCGGCCCCCGAAATTGCACTAATTTTAGTGACACTAAAAAGTATGCGGCTGCACTGGCATTCATAATGGTGCGCGTCCATGGCGACGAGCGAGCAGAACAGAGCGAACGTTTAGTTAATTTCTACTTCCATAGGAATTCATTCGAGCGCCACCATTTCAATGTCTGTGCGGACGTCCATATTATA